>NC_031994.1:87075809-87085966 GCF_001879085.1 Nicotiana attenuata | reverse complement strand
ATGTCTAATTTAGTGGCAGTTGCAATGGGGGTGTCTATTTCCTTTGATTCATCCATTTTAAACTTTTTGATCAACTCTTTTGCATATTTCTGCTGATGGATCATGGTTCCATTTGGGTTTTGTTTGATCTATAAGCCTAAGAAAAAGTTAAGCTCACCCATCATACTCATTTCAAACTCACTCCCCATTAATTTGGCAAAATCTTTACTTAGTTTGTCAGTGGTTACCCCAAAAATTATGTCATCAACATATATTTGTACCACAAGAAGATCCTTACCTTTTTCCCTCAGGAATAGAGTACTGTCAATCTTACCACTTTTGTAGCCATGTTCAAGCAGGAATTTGGACAATCGTTCATACCATGCTCTAGGAGCCTGATTGAGTCCACAGAGAGCCTTGTCTAATTTGTACACATGTTCAGGACATTCCTTGCTCTCAAACCCTGGAGGTTGTTTAACAAACACTTCTTCTTTTAGATAGCCATTCAGGAAGGCACTTTTGACATCCATCTGATGAAGAGTGAATTCCATGTGTGCTGCAAAGGCTATGAGGAGTCTTATTGCCTTCAGTCTTGCAACTGGAGCAAAGGTCTCATCATAGTCTATACCCTCCTCTTGGCTATAACCCTGGACTACCAGTCTTGCCTTGTTCCTTGTAACTGTTCCATCTTCATCAAGCTTGTTTCTGAGGATCTATTTAGTGCCAATTACTGATCTGTCCTTGGGTCTTGGAACTAGGTGCCAAACTTGACTTCTCTCAAACTGATTGAGTTCATCTTGCATTGCATTTACCCAATCTGCATCCTGCAAAGCCTCAACAACATTTTTAGGTTCAATAAGAGATAAGAAAGCATCAAAAGTATACAGATTCTTTAATTGTGATCTAATTTTAACTCCAGAGGTTGGATCGGTGATTATGTTCTCAATGGGATGAGAACTTTGATACTTGTGAGGTTTCACAACCAACTGATTTTTGCTTGATGTTTCTCCCATGTTCTGCTGCTGAGGAACAGGATCATGAACAGGTTCCTTTAGGGGATTGGTTTCAGTTCCTCTTTGTTCAGTTCCCCATGTCAGGTTGCCCTGGATGAAAGAACCTGTTCCATTACCTGTTCCGTCTTTTGGTGCAACTTTAGCTTGAGCTGAGACTTCACTCAAATCTTTTACCAGCCCAATAGCTTCATCTTCATGTTACTATCTCTCAGAAAGAATGTTGGTTTCATCAAAAACTACATGCACACTTTCTTTTACACTCAAAGTTCTTTTATTGAACACTTTATAAGGCTTGCTATGTGAAGAATATCCCAAGAATACTCCCTCATCACTTCTAGGATCAAACTTACCTAGGGAGTCCTTTCCATTATTGTGCACAAAGCACTTGCATCCAAATGCCCTAAGATGGGATATATTTGGTTTCACTTGCATCCAAATGCCCTAAGATGGGATATATTTGGTTTTCTCCCTTTAAGTAACTCATAGGGAGTCTTCTCTACAAGAGGTCTAGTCATGCATCTATTAATGATATAACATGCAGTATTTACAGCCTCTGCCCAGAAGCTATGGGGCAGTTTACTAGAAAGAAGCATAGTCCTAGCCATATCTTCAAGAGTCCTATTCTTTCTTTCAACTACTCCATTTTATTGAGGAGTCCTAGGGGCAGAAAAATTATGATCTATACCATGATCATCACAAAATTCAGCAAACTTAGCATTTTCAAATTCAGTTCCATGATCAGACCTGATTGATGCAAGTTGATTACCTAGTTGTTTCTGAGTTTTTCTAACAAAGGCAGTAAACATGTCAAACGCTTCATCCTTAGATGTTAAAAACAGTACCCAGGTAAACCTAGAATAATCATCAACAAGCACCATCACATATTTTTTACCACCTCTGCTCAATGTTCTCATTGGACCACAGAGATCCATATGAACCAGTTCCATCGTCCTGGTTGTGCTTACCATTTTCTTGCTTTTAAAGGATGATCTTACCTGCTTCCCCCTTGCACAGGCCTCACAAACTTTGTCTTCCTTGAACTTGATGTTAGGTAACCCTATCACCAGGTCCTTGGAGACTAATTTGTTGAGTTGATTCAGACTTGCATGACCAAGTCTTTTGTGCCACACGAGGGGATCATTGTCCAACACACTCAAGCAAGTGAGTTCATTTTTAGAAAGAGTGGACAAATCTACAATGTAAATATTGTTAACTCTTTTCCCCTACAAAACAATCTTGTTAGTGGTAAGATTAATCATAAAGCATTTGGTAGAGGTAAATGCAACAAGATTACCTCTGTCACATAGTTGTGATACACTTATTAGGCTATATTTCAAGCCATCTATCAAGTAGACATTCTCAATGGAATGTGAGTCTGTCTTACCTACCTTTCCAACCCCAATAATCTCACCTTTCTTCCTATTTACAAAGGAGACATTACCTCCTTTTAAGTCCTCAAGTGAAAGGAACTGGTTCTTGCTTCCAATCATATGTTTTGAGCAGCCACTATCCATGTACCATATTTGGCTATTTCCCTTCACTTGGGCCTGTAAAAAGAAATCAGGGGTTAGTCTTAGGAACCCAAACTAGTTTGGGTCCCTTTCTATAGGCAAAGGGGTAAATTAAATTCCTTTTGGCCCACCCAGGCAGCCTATTTTTCTCTTGAACAAAGGTTTGTTCTTTTGACTGGCCTTTTCTTTTGCATTACATTCATTTTTGTAATGACCAGTCTTGCCACAGTGTGTGCAGATTTTGTTTTCAGGGAGAGTGATGTATTTGCTTTTGGGGTCCCACTTAGGTGCTTGGGTCCCATAGCCAAGTCCTCTCTTGTTGCTACTGTGGTGTTCTTGTATCCAGGATAGTGCATCAGAAGCCTTATTCCATTTGCAAGTTCTGTCTAGTTCATGCTTTACCTTCCCTAGATCTTCCTATAAGATTCTTATCTGCTCATCCTTTTTGTACACCTCATCCTTCATCTTTCCTAGATTTTCTTCTAAGGTGAGATGTGTGTGATCAGCTTTCTTCTTACCTGTTCCTAATTTCAGTTTTAAATTTTCAGACCTAAGTTCTAAGACACTGGTGTCAAGTTCAAGAACCTGGTTCTTCAACTCGACATTTTTACTGTCACTCTCATTAGCCCTAGATTCTAGGTTTTTGCACTTGGCTTTTAAGATCACACACTCCCTAGACAGCTATTCCTTCTCATTGTTAATTATCTCAGACTCATCGATAAAGTCTAGCAATAGTTCAGATAACCTTTCTTTAGACAGAAGTTTAATCTTGTCTTTGAGATGAGTCACACTTACCTCTTGTTCATCATCTGATTCTCCGATGGCCATAAGTGCTTGTTCATCTCTAGCTTCATCTTCTGAATCTTCATCTGATGTCTCTCCCCAAGCAGCAACCATAACCTTGGTTGATCCTTTGTTCCTTCTGGGTTGAACCTGTTCCTTCTTTCAGCCCTTTCCTTTTTCCATTCAATTTCCCACTGGGGACAGTTCTTGATCATGTGATCAGTCTTGCCACATTTGTAGCAACCCTCGTGGGTCTGTTTCTCAGGAGCTCTTGGTTTGTTGAAGGTTGTACCTCTTGAAGAACCCTTTCCTCTCGTCAGGTACTTTTTGAAATCCCTTGTGATCATGGCCACTTCATCATCCTCTAGGTCTTTACCTTCAGCTCTTCTGAGAGCCAGACTCCTTTCCTTCTTGGGTGCATCCATTTTCATGGTTTGCCTTCTCAGTTCATAGGCAGTGAGATTTCCAGTCAGTTCATCCAACTTGAGAGTAGCAATGTTCTTTGATTCCTGAATAGCAGTGATTTTGCTTTCCCAAGTTACTGGTAAGACCCTTGTCAAGATTTTCTTAACCTTGTCTTCTTCAAGGATAATTCTCCCAAGAGATTTAAGTTCATTTGTTAGTGTTGTGAACCTTGTGCACATCTTCTGGATGGTTTCTCCTTCCTTCATGGTGAAATTCTCATATTGAGAATATAGCAGTGTTCGTCTTGATCTCTTTACTTGAGGAGTTCCTTCATGAGCCACTTGTAAAGTGTCCCATATCTCCTTAGCAGTGGTGCAGCTTTGAATCCTGCTGTACTCGTCTGGACCCAGTCCACACACAAGCCATTTCTTGGCCTTGGCATTCTTTTCCTATTTCTTCAAGTCTTCAGCAGTGCAGTCAGCTCTTGTCTTTGGCACGTCCACTCCTTCAGCATTCTTCTTTGTAGTAGCCAGGGGACCATCAGTTACTATGTCCCAGAGTTCATGGTCTTCTCCTATGATGTGATCTCTCATCCTGTTCTTCCACCAAGAATAGTAATGACCATTAAAGAGTGGGGGCCTAGCAGTGGATTGCCCTTCCAGTTTCCAGGTGGTGCACTCATCTTGATCTTTTCCTAAGGTGTTAGCCTCTTCAAGGATAACCCGCTCTGATACCAATTGATATTTTAAACGTCATTACCACACAAGAGGGTGGGGGGGGGGGTGATTTGTGTGCTACCCAATTTTCGCTAAACTGAACTATAGAAGGACCTGGTTCTTCTATGTGTTCCATCTACTACTGTTTGCGAAAATAAATAAAGAAAATAAAGAACACAGAGATTTTTACGTGGAAAACACCCGGCTCAAAAGGTGAAAAAACCACGACCTACTACTCAGTAGGATTTTCCCCAACACTTCACTAAATAGCTGAGCCAAAACAGCATTTACGGAACTCTTTGTAAACCTAAGGATTACCTCTAATCCCGTTGTAGCAACCAGCCTCTAACTGTTGCGACAACTTCAAGTTAAATCTAACTGGAATACTCAAAGTACCTATTACAATTGCTTCTAGATAAAGCTGAAAGGTACAATATGAAAACACCGACTACAATTGAACTAGAAATAAAGAAAGACACATAAAACTCTTTATGGAGCTGGTTCAGCAATCTGGTTCATGTAGCTTCAGGTTTGCACACTTGAATCACACACGAACTGCTTGCAAAAAGACTTGCTATTTTGCTCTCAATTCACGTTTAATTTCTGCATTTTTGTGCAACACCTGTAGTGTGAGAACATCCTGCAATTTATAGAGTTAGTAGATGAAGAAGTAACTAGAGTTCTGATGGAACTCTTCCTTGGTGGAAGAGTTCTAGTTGATCTCAACTTCTAACTCCTTCCCTATCTTGGATAATGTTCTCTTTGAGTAAGGAGTCCTTCTCCTTATTAATTATGCAACCTTTTCAATCAGGAGATATTAAATACACCAAGTTAAGCTTATCTCCTTCACGTGCATCCCACATGCTCGAATCTGCCCGTTTTTATGAACCTGAGGGATGGACCTGGAGGATGGACCTGGTTCATGCCTGAGTTCCTTTGTCAGTCTTCAAAACTAACCTTTACTTGGGCCAACAAATATCGATGCCAAGTATGTGTGTATATGCATCAGGACTGCATTGATCATTTGAACTCTCCAAGCATAGGATAAGTTCCTTGAACCCCAACTTTTTATTCTAGTGGTTAGCTTGTCCACCAACACTTGATGTTAAACTTGTATCCTGCTATTTCACATGAATCCTCTATATCCTATATCTCCATGTTCACATCAAAGATGTTAGACTTGTCAGCATTAGTTGTTAGCCCTGGGGAATTGGAGAATGTCGGAAGTCCTCTCAGTATTAGCATCACAGATTGGAATTCTCCTTTACAGAATAGGAGCACATTATCTGCAAAACAGAGGTGATTAAGTTGCAAGCTTCTACACTTGGTATGATATCCAAAGCTCTCCTGTTGTGCCACTAGCTTTATTATTCTAGTGAAGTACTCCATACATATCACAAACAACAGAGGAAATATGGGAGTTGAGATACATTCCATAATCCAGCTTATGAACTTCATAGGAAAGTTAAGCGCATGTAACATTTCCTTCACAAAGTCCCATTCAATGGAATCATAAGCTTTTTTGAGGTCTATTTTAATCAGGCAACTCTTGGTGGCTGCTTTTCTGTTATACAGCCTAACTAGATCCTGTCAAATCAATATGTTTGCATAATGTTCTCCCAGCTACAATGGCACTCTGATTTTCTGATATAAAAGCATTTAATTTATATAGTTCTAAAAAATAATCTAGAATATAGCATGTGTTTCCTATAAAAATACCAAAAACTACACAATTCAATTACTTAAAGGATAAATATGGTTAGCCAAATATTATAAAGCAAAAATAGAATTTATCAATAACTTGAGAGATTAAAAGTACAACTTTTAAAAGAACAAATAAAACCAAGTTTTGTACAATTAGAAATGCTTAATTTGTAGATGCTTAATTTGTAGATGTATTAATGAAAATAGCAAAAATTAGTGGTTCCCAAAATGTTTCCAAGAACACCAGCCGAAGATGGGCCCTGCTCCGTATTCTAGGTCCCTTTTGGATGTATAGGTTAGTGTGGCTCGAACCATTTGAGACAATTTACATGGTTGCTTTTAGTTAAACTAAGATAAGCTTAACTACTAGATTCAAGGATAAAATAAAAAATAAAAAAGCTCCTAAATTCTTTAGGGGATTGAATGATCTCTTTGCTGGTTGTATATTGGTCTTGAATACCTATAGTCATGCACTACATCTACGAATTAGACGAATTAGACTGATATACTTGTTGCTCTAAAGTGCAAGTATACGTGGTCGAAAAATAATAAAGAGTGAATAAAGTATCATTCCCATAAGAACTTGTGATTGACTATCAACTAAATTAAACTCAAACAATTAATCTATTCAAGCGATACCTAAGGTGTGATTATTCAACTAAAGCTAATCTAGAATAATAAACTAAGAAATTAAAGGAAACAAGTCGACAAGCTTAGAGACTAATCTAATGGGAAAAATTTTTCCAGAGCTATGGGTCAGCTAACATTCCCGTTGAGTTTTCTACTTAAATTGTCTAGTTAATTTATCTGGTTTATTGATTTACATGGTTAATATTACTCGTAGTATTCTCCCGAAGTACTACTCGCCTATTCAAGATAACCTAACGCCTACATTCCTAAGGAATTAGGATTAACAAAAACGCATTAATAATTCCCGTATCATAACCAATCAACGCAATTAGGTATTATCTCTATCCTAACCGCAAATCTATTTACCGATGCCCAGGTTCAAGATCTTTCTCTACTCAATCCTATTTTCAATCTAGAATTTCCTCTTCCGAGTTCAATCCAAGATTCGTAGATAGTACTCAATTGATGACGAAGCAATCAAATAATTAAGCGCAAGATTGAATAAATAAACCAATATGATAAAATAGTAAGAACAATTCAATCTTCAAACTACAACTTTCATGTAGTACCCACAACTTTAGAACTAATAAACTATGAGATTAAAGGAAGAGAAGAGAAGGAAAACTAGTTGGAAGCCTCCTCTAAGCGTGGTGTGTATTCTCTCACATGAATTCTCCTTAAAGTATGTTTGATCCACTCTAAATTAGGTTTAAAAGGCCGTTTAAACGAGTTGGGACCGTGTAAGATCGAAATAACCTTGTCCCAAGAAAAATAGAAAAAATCCCGCAATACAGGATCCAGGCCAGCGCGAGTTTTTGGTCTTTTGTTTCTACTTTCTAGCGCTAGAGTAGCGTGTCGCGCTACCCTGGACGCTAGAATTCGTCATTTGTCCATTTTTCTTCTTTTTTTAGCTCCAACTCATGCGCATTCAATTCATTTCATTCTCAATTAATTCCTACACATAAAAACACTAACAATTAGCTCAAATTATTGTAATTACACATCATAACCAACGAGAATAGAACAAAATGTGAGGCGATTCATATATAGCTGAACATCTACACCCCGCACTTTGTAATCCGAGCTAGTGTGTGTGTGTATATATATATATATATATATATATATATATATGGAATTCTCACCTATCTATCCTTTTTTTTTCCATTCTTTCCTTTTTCTAATAGCAACAACAATGCCATTGTATAAGTAGGAGTTAGACGAACTCCTAATAATTTATTCGTAATGAGAGAACCATACATAAATTGAATCTTCTAAGAAATTCCTTTTCGGATTCCAGGAGGATTTTTCAATATCTAAACATGAAAAAGTGGATAATTCATTTCATCAAACTAAACATGACTTTAGACTACAATAATACACAACTGATTTGATTTGGCCAAAAAAACAAATGCCCTTTTACGTTGTTCTTAAGGGTCAAGTATATACTTTAACTGAGCCCATTTTCATATGGACACTTCAAGCCTTCATTAAAGTAGGTTAACTAAACATATCATGCTGATACAGCATATTATGTGTTTCTCAATCCAATTCAGCGCGTGAATGGACTTAAAATACTAACTAAAGTTTTCTCCAACCCCCGTACGACCGGTCCTTCAACAAACCATCCCAAAAAGGCACTCCGGCCACTGTACCATCCAGCAAAATAACTCACCATCTACCGGTAAAAAGGGAGCCCGGCCACCATAACACAAATCCAGTCTAACTACTACACTAAAGAAGAATAAGTCCACCTTTTTTGTGTTAAAAAATTATAATTTGTTAGAACAATGGCAATTCCATATCAATCTTCTTTTCTTGTTCTTCATTCACGGCAACTGTGACTGCCATGTTGATTAGTCCATGAAAAATAGGCTTGATTACTTCTGAATCAAGGAAAATATGAATATTTCAGATGCCAAATATGCTCACTAAACCTGATATGTCACAGTCCACCAAAATATTTTCAGACCCACTTCTGCCAAATTCAACCTCTCTAAGGTCATAATCATCTTCAATAGCTCCCAAACAATCTCACATTACTCCCAATGTGGCAAAAGTGGCGGTGGTGCTTGAAACACAATGGGTTGGTTAACGTGAGGTGGGGGCTGGGGATTTGAAATGAAGGAGGAAGAGGAAGAAATTGAGATGAAAATAAGGGGAAAGGAATCTGAAAAAAAAAAAGGAAAACAAAGGGTGAGGGTAAGGAAATGAAAATGATGATTAAGGAGAAAAAGAGAAAATAGTTGTTGAAGAAAATGGGAGAGGAGGAGGATGGGGACCGGCAGTGGTTCTAGAGAAATGGTGATTAAGGGAGCTTTTTTCAAAATTATTCTTCTTCTTTCTTTCTTAAATTATTATTGTGTTTTTTTGTTTTATAATAGGTGATAAATTTTTTAATTAAAATTACACATGGCATTTTCTTATTTGTTCGTTTGACATGAATTCGAGCGTAGCACATACTAAAGCAGAGTAGACTGATCAGACGACATGCGCATCAGAGAAATAGAGTGGATTTCACATTGATAGAAAGAAAGTCCTTGTCTTTCTCTGTGCTGGTAGTAGCTGTATTGGAAAAAAACTGAATTTAAATATTGAAGAGGACATGTCATGACACGTGGACCGATCAAATAGTCAAAGCATGACAAACAGTTAGAAGACACGAGCAACAATAGATGCGGGAGAGAAGATACGAGCTACTATCCAGATGAAACGAGACTCGTACCTGTTCGAGCCATTTAAAGCTCGAAGATCAGAAGGAATTGAAGATATGAATCTGATAGCGTAAAAGAGTCCAAATTCAACATTAAATGCCAAATACGTTAGAGAATTTGTATTTAATAAGAATGATTGAATAACATTTCTTTTAATGTCATTTACAGCCCGTAATTGCCTCATTAAGACAAAGGTATTACACTTTCTCTTAGAATTGACTATAAAAGGAGAAAGTCACAACATCTGTAGGACACAAAATATCATTCCGATTATACTGAAATACTCTTATTCATTGCTTTATTGTTGTTCACAAAATCTCTTATTTCTTGATTATCAGTAACCCGATTTCTCTATTAAATTCTAGCTTTAACCAAATATTCAGTTTTTTGGTTAAACAAATTGGTTCCGTTACCGGGAATCTGATAATCTATTCTCTTTAAGTTACATTTTATCTGTTATTATCATCATGTCGAACAACAACAACAACAATAACAGTGAGAATACCTTGGGAAACCATGAACATCAAGTCCATCAAAATCAAGGTAATTTACAAAACATTAACGTGGTTCCTTCCCCTCAAAATTCACCACGTCAATCTCGTGAAGGCACTCCTACTCCTGAATCCCGGGCTGTTGAACAAGAGCAATCTGAATATTTTGAAGGAGCGGATGACGCTTTACAGAAAGTAATTGATGCACGGGTTA
>NC_031994.1:87048382-87075792 GCF_001879085.1 Nicotiana attenuata | reverse complement strand
AAAGGCTGCTCGTTACTGTTTATATCAAAGGAAACCTTTATCGAAAGATGTTCGGTGGACCATTAGCAAGGTGTCTTGGACCTTCCCAAACAGAATATGTAATGAGAGAAATACATGAAGGACATTGTGGAAATCATGCGGGAGGAAGGTCGTTGGTAAAAACATTGATTCGAGCTGGGTATTATTGGCCTAAGATGGAAGAGGAAGCAAACAGTTTCGTGTCTAAATGTGATAAATGTCAAAGGTACAGGAATAATATGCATAGACCAGCTGAGTTACTGCATCCTGTCATAGCTCCGTGGCCCTTTATGAAATGGGGGATGGATATCGTAGGTCCATTACCACAAGCAAAAGGTCAGGTGAAGTTTCTACTTGTACTTACTGATTATTTCACTAAATGGGTAGAAGCGGGAGCATTTAAACATGTACGAGAAAAGGAGGTCAAAGACTTCATTTGGCGTAATATCATATGTCGATTTGGTGTGCCAAAGGAGATTGTTTGCGACAATGGCCCTCAATTTATCGGAGCTCAAGTCACTGAGTTTTTTGAGAGCTGGAAAATTAAAAGAATCACATCTACACCTTATCACCCAGTAGGCAATGGGCAAGCAGAATCAACGAACAAGGTCATTATTAACAACTTGAAGAAAAGGTTACAAGATTCAAAAGGTAATTGGCCTGAGGTATTACCTGGAGTATTATGGGCTTATCTTACAACGACAAAAACAAGCACGGGAGAAACACCATTTTCAATGGTTTATGGTGCAGAAGCCTTAATCCAGTTGAAATAGGAGAACCGAGCACACGATATGCTCAGGCAATGGAAGAATCAAATGATGAAGAAATGCGGGTAAACCTTGATTTGCTCGAAGGAAGAAGAGAAGCCGCATTAATAAGGATGGCAGCACAAAAGCAAGTGATCGAACGATATTACAACAGGAAAGCTTGATTGCGATACTTCAAAACTGGGGACTTCGTGCTTAAAAGGGTTTTTCAATCTACAAAGGCAGCCAACGCGGGTAAACTAAGTCCAACCTGGGTGGGACCCTACAGAGTTCGGGACATTGCAGGAAAATGAGCATACGAATTAGAAACAATGGACGGGAAGGTGCTTCCCTCACATTGGAATGCAGTTCATTTGAAGAGATACTACTTCTAAGGAAAAACCCACGGTCAGGTATCACCACGTTAAATTTTTTTTTTTTTGAATTGTTAAAATTTTACTAACGATTTTAGATGATAGGCAAAACGCTAACCCGTACTAAATGATGAGTCACGACCTGTAAGGCAAAAGGAAATAAACTAAAATTCCTAGCCCAGGGTTACAATTATTCTGATAGAAGTATACACGGGTTAAGCAGTCTTCATCTATAATCGCACCCTCGAGTCCCGTATGTATTTCCTTTTCAGGAAAAGGACCAGCTGAAGAAGATTACCAAGTGCTCGAGCTTCATACTTCACCGCTCAAACACTTGGGGGACTGCATATTGTACACAGATACGTGCGGGAGAACAGATATGTAGATGAAATTTGAAAAACAAAGAGACAAGTGTCGAGCAGAAGCTACGGAACCTCAACATTTATCATTGTGTTCTTTCGCATCAAAACAAATTAGGATATAAAACATTCATCATAATGCTCGAACTCATGGGAACAATGGAGTCACCTCTCAAACCCTTCCTAGTACATGAAGATAGGGACATGACGATATACTGAAACGGGTTATAAGAAAAAACCTTGTTTGAATTATATTTATTTTGCAAAAATCTGTTACAAGAAAAACAGTTACGAGAAAGTTTTAGATGTATTTTAATACATGTAATATTCAAAAGCTTGTCAAAGTTCGTGAATAAAAACTTGTCAAAATGGCTCTAAGCGAAACATGTGTGTTCCTATTTCTTTCATCGTATAGTAACACCATTATGAAGTTGAGACGTCTTCTTCATTAAGTGTCGGTATATATAAAAGGGCCCTCTTTTATAAGCCTCATGTTAATAAGTCATGAGAAGGATCATAAAGCATTTTCAAAGTTTAAAAATGCTAAACTATTCTATAAGTCCTAAATAGATAAGAAAAAGGCAAGAATAGAACATTTTGAAGTACTAATAAACTTCTTTATATAGTTAAAAAGACTAAGTAAAAACTTAGTCAACAAGTGCCCCATTATGATAACTGGGGACTTTTTCCACCAAGCAACAAAGCAAATAAAAATAAAGTTTGAAAACATAAACTGGTCACTGAGGGGCTGAAGCATCAGAAGTTGTGATATCAGCTTCACTTTCAGGAACGGTAACTTCTGAAGAAACAGCAACATAAGCAGTTTCAGCTGGGATTGAAATGGTAGATTCTTCGAGGGGAGCAAGAGCCACGGAAGCGTCAGCTTCCTCAAACCGATTCATAGAAGTTTCACCATCGGGAGCTGGAATAGCAACATTTTCAACTTCAATTGTCACAGCAGCGGCTTCTTCATTTAAAGGTTCTTCAGTCACGGGAGCTTTATCTGCCGGAGAAGGAAAGTCAAGTGGTTGTTGGGTCATCTCAATGGTTTTCAAAACCTTGGCCAATTCCGATTCTAAATCAAAGTTTTCTTGTCTGGCCTCAGTTAAAGCATCACGACGAGAGTTTAGAAAAGCCCAACTCACTTCTATATTAAAATTCTCCTCAAGAAGCTCATAATCCCTTTCCCACATAGCAAGATCATTCTTTAACACTTGATTTTCAGCTAAAGTGGAATCAAGGGTGGCTTCAAGGGAGGCATGAGAACTTTCCAATGCATGAACCTTATCAGAGGAGATCTTCAAATCAGCTTGAGCTTGAGTCAAGTTTTGTACTAACTCTCCTGCATATTCTTCTTTCTTGTTCAAGAGTGCTTTAAGTTCTCTGATTTCTTCACTTGAATTTGATAATTGCTCTGAAAAGGAACACTCGAGGCGCTCCTTGTCCTTCTCGGCTTTACTAGAAGAAGCCTTGGCCTTCGCTAAATCCGAAGTCAGAGTCCGCTTTTGCTGCTCCAGGTTACGGTTGCTTTCTTGCAATTCTTTTATCGTGTCTTGAGCATTTTTAAACTGTTCCTTCCAATTAGTTGCCTCCAGCTGGGCTTCCTTAGCTACCCTCTCAGCCTCGAGAATAGTCTTATCAGATTCACGAGCCTTCTTTTCTAAAAGGGAAATTCTTCCCATCAACTCCGTGCCAATAAGGTTGGCCTACAAAGACAACTCATGAAGATAAGAATCTAGAAATAATAATAAAAAAAAACTTATTAAAAAGTAAAGGGAGAATACCTTCAACGTAGAATGAACTATGTCATTCATCAAAGTTAAGCAACTGTGACTGTCCATCTTTTTCTTCTCAATATCTCCAATTAAAGGCTTAAGCCAGACATCTGCTCCACCAGACTTCCTTAAAAGACTGTTAGTAGCAGGAACCTCAAGTGTTACACTCCTCATAGCTAAACTTCTGCTACTAGAACCCTCCTCTGCATGCTGAACAGAGGAAGGGGGAGCTATAGAAGGAGGAACGGTAGAAGAGGTGAAAATAACAGGAGTCGAGGGAGTCGAAGCAGGTAAAGGAGCAGAAATTGACAAAGAAGCAGGAACAGATAAAATGGGCAAAGATGTACTTGAAACTAAAGAAGGAATAGAAGGAATAGGAATGGAAGAGGAAAGAGGAACCTCATCTAAAATCGGACCTAGATCACCACTTTCGAAACCCTCAGTGAAGAGACGTTGAGTGGATTCAATGGTGTCCCTAGGGATGGTTTCATCATCGGAAACAATATAAACCGGAGAGGAGGCACGGGTAGGAGAAATTTCAGCTTCATCTTCAGAAATGATACGTCTCCTGACTCTAGGTCTAACTGCCAAAGAGGTGTCTTCATCTTCATCGCCCTCGGAATCCTCTTCAACAACTTTCCTCTTTGAAAGCGTAGCTTGTGCTCTCTCTAAAGAAAGAGGAGTACTAAAAGAAGCTCGAAGGGCAATAGCTACTTCAGCTGACATTCCTCGAATAGCAAATCCTGACAGAAAGAAGGATAAAAAGTTAGAAGAGGGGAAAGAATTTAACATACGGGAAACAATAAGAGACGCATACCGTGAGTTTTTACTTTCCAACCATGTTTGTTAGAAATAGATTTCCAGGTTCGTGCCTCCATAGGCACGGCCTTCAAAATAGCATCTACCCAACCACGAAAACTAGGAACGGGTTCCACATCTCCCATGGTTGCTACAAAAAAGCAAAAAAGAATGAAATTAGAAAAGGAGTTGAAATAAAACAAACACGGCAAGAAAGAAATACTTACGTGCAAGGTTCCATTTCTCAGGGAAAGGAATATTTGATTCACCCACCAAATCAACCGTGGGTACCGCAACATAATGGGTGTACCATCCTCGATCTTTATCATCTTCAGGGCTTACCAAAACCCTTTTACTTCTTGCGGTTAGGGTAAAAACACCATTGCGAAACAGCTTGGGGTGGTAAAGATGAATCAGATGAGAGAAGGTAAAATCGACATCAGCCTTTACCGATACATACCTTAAACAAGATACTGCTCTCCATACGAGAGGGCCAATTTGAGCCAAACAAATTTTGAAAAAACGACAAAAATCGAGTATGATTGAGTCGATAGCAGGAATAAATCCCAAAGTAAAGGGATAAGTATAAACAGAGGAAAAACCAATCCTATAAGAAGATATTCTCTGGTTTGGGTTAGGAATAGCTATATGAAGGTCATCTCTCCAACGACAATCTTTTCGAACAGTGGAAATTAAGGGTTCAGTAATTAAAGAAGGATAAGTGTCAGCTCTCTCTAATTTAATTACTTGGTCACGAAGGGATTCTTTATCATGCTCGAAAGATAAATCAGTTGGCACTATTTCTTCGACCAAAGGCTCTTGTATCGACTCAGAAGATTCTTTGCCTTTAGAGGAAGATCTATTAATGAAAGAACCTCTAGAAGTAATACCAGAGCTAGAAGAAGGAGTGATGGAACCAGAGGTACCACCACGAATGGATCCAAGGCCACGAAGCCTACCCCCTCTACCCCTTCTATGTCTCACAGGGGCATTGGGGAAACTGTCAAGAATTGGGACTCTTCTAGGGTTGGGATTTGAAGATGACATGGTAGAAAGGCTTGAACAGATGAAGAAGTGAATAGAAGTAAATAGTGAAATATTAGGTAAAAATTTGTGGAAGGAGGATCAAGTTTATATAAAAGCAACCATCAAAGATTAAGAAGTGTAATGATGGAAAGCCTATAGTAAAGGCAACTATCACTTCGTGAATAGTGGAGTTGAAGAAGCCTTGAAAAAAGACTGCAGAATTACAGAGCTAATGAGAAGGAGACACGTGTGCGATGCATTAAATAGAAAAGACAACTGAAGCGTTAGTACTGTCATAACGTTAATTATGGCAAAAATTCCCTTTTTAATGAAGATCCACTTCCCAAATATTTAATTGATAAATAAATGGAAAGTGGGGGGACTATCTGTATTGGGAAAAACTGAATTTAAATATTGAAGATGACATGTCACGACACGTGGACCGGTCAAATAGTCAAAGCATGACAAACAGTTAGAAGACACGAGCAACAATAGATGCGGGAGAGAATATACGAGCTACTATCCAGATGAAACGAGACTCGTAGCTGTTCGAGCCATTTAAAGCTCGAAGATCAGAAGGAATTGAAGATATGAATCTGATAGCGTAAAAGAGTCCAAATTCAACATTAAATGCCAAATACGTTAGAGAATTTGTATTTAATAAGAATGATTGAATAACGTTTCTTTTAATGTCATTTACTGCTCGTAATTGCCTCATTAAGACAAAGGTATTACACTTTCTCTTAGAATTGACTATAAAAGGAGAAAGTCACAACATCTGTAGGACACGAAATATCATTCCGATTATACTGAAATATACTCTTATTCATTGCTTTATTGTTGTTCACAAAATCTCTTATTTCTTGATTATCAGTAACCCGATTTCTCTATTAAATTCTAGCTTTAACCAAATATTCAGTTTTTTGGTTAAACAGTAGCATCAGCCTCATTGCCCGGTGTGGATTGATAGTGGTGTAAGGATTTGCCTGCAGGTGGTCCGCTTACTGTGCTATTTCAATGCTTTAGGGTAGAAGATGTCGAAGGAACAAAGAGGACGAAGGTTCTGCAGCGCATATTCGTAAGATATGACACTTTTTGACCTACCCGTAGTATATTTCACGTGAGGTAGGCTGGTAAGATCGGGTGTTTAGTTAACCTACTTTAATGAAGGTTTGAAGTTTCCCTCTGGAAATGAGCCGTTTATGTGTTTCGCCATTTGATTTGGTAAATAAAAAATCGAATCAACTTGGCCTATATATATACACTCCTATGTATCGTCATAAAAATCATATTAACATGTTTTTTTTTCTCCTTGTTGCTTCGCTTGTCTATTTCCCTTTTCAAAGTGCTAGTTTGCTCATTTATCTTAGAGTATAATTTTAATAGTGTGTACTCCAGAGTATTTATCAATCACAATCCGTTAGTATTTATCAATCACAATCCGTTATCTTTAATCTTTAATGTAAACAGAATTTCATGTCGAGCAGATTATAAAACATCGATATTTTTTCCCTTCTAATTTTGTAAATAGATAGTTAGTAGCTTGCAATTTTTGTCACAATACAAAACTATGTGTTATACTAGGCGAAAAGGAGTGAAATTATTATTTTGTTGGTGAAGAATAATTTGTCTTAATTCATTACTTTGGTCTTACTAAATTGAACTGGTAGGTAATTTATTAAACATCAGAATAGGTCCTTCATTCTTGTTTAAACATGAAAATAACCTCATAATTTTTCTTCATGGGCAAATCCAAATCGAAACACATATTTATATACTGCACTCACTAATTGATCTACCTATATAGGATTGATGTCGTGTGGTACAGGACATATGTGAACTGGATCAAACGTGTAAACGATACTACACTAGGTCAAAATCTGACCCTGATGACCGGAGACGGTAAGAGTTCGACCCCGTCATGGTCGTGCCCACGAGGCGTAATGGCGACGAGCCCCACGGTCCCTGCCGGGGTTAGGCCGTTAGAAAGCTTATATCCCAGAACAAGCGTGCTGTCTTGGACAAGTAATAAATGACTGTCATGGGAAAGCGCACCGGTCAAAGACCGTTGGATAAAAGGGAACATTGTCAATATATATAGGGGGACAGGAAACCATCACGGAGGATCCAGGTCTGGCTATCACAGGGTGGAGCAATATTACGAAATCGTGAGGGGAAGATTTCTCAGCTATCAACAGCTTCCTTTTCTTCTTTTATGCTCTTTCGATTGTAATACAAGCTTGTCACAGATGTAAGCTTACCATTCCCACTTGATGTATGATAGCCATCTTAAGAAATATTAAATAAGTTTGTTCTTCTCCAATTTTTATACTCAATATGTTGCGATCTAGAGTTAATTATGTTTGGCTAAGATTTACCTTCTAGCTCTCTATTAATTGGATTAACTAGATGGTTTAACGACTTTTTGGTTAAACAATTTGGCGCCGTCTGTGGGGATTTCTTAGCCAAATTTTTTAGTTTCCTTTAGATCCAGAACCAGCGAAATATCGCTACCAGGCTGTCGTGGCCTCACCTTCTCGGCACTACCACCAACTCGAAAGAGCGGTAAGTAAGCCTCCGAGACGACCGCACCAATCTAAGTCATGTTGCTGCATAAAGTAGAAGTTATAACCCATGTCTATGCAAAACCCATGTCTCACCTGTAACGATGGGTCTATCACGACATATGCACGTCTAAAATGGGATCACGGTTGCCTGGCATGACCGCAGCCCCATTTAACGCATCTGCCCTATTTTCACACTCCCCCACACGCCATAGATGGTCTGAACGAAGTGTGATATGTTTCTCTTGTTGTTTGTGCAAATCGAACGAGATCGACCGGGACTCGATTTCAATACTTTAGCGAGTGAGGTAGGCCCAACCCGTGAAAAGCCTAGGCGATGTCAATGACGAAGCCGAAAACGGTCGCCAAATCTAAAGCCACCATTCGAGCACCAGGTGGAGCGAGTAACCCTACAACGTCGCTCCTTCTTCCACTGACTTGTTGGGCGAGGTAACATAAAATTTTATTTTGGTTTATCTTCACTCTTTTGTTGGTTCAAACAGGAATGCGAGTACTTGCACGGGCAAGCGAGCGAGTGACCACCGCCTCCAAAACACCCCAGAGATGGTTCCGTAGCATACCGCCCCGCAAGTAATGACCGAGCAAAACCCCCCCAAACCACAGCATATCGCGAATAATAGAAATGGCTAAGTACAGAACAACTAAAAAAACAAGCAACTCTCCAATGGAAGCGAAGTTAAGCAAACTGGGACTCACCTAGAAAGTGCACAACGACTCTCCAATTGAAGCGAAGTTAAGCAAACTGGGACTTGCCCGGAAAGTGCACAATGACTCTCCAATGAAAACAAAATTAGGCGAACCGGGACTCACCCTGGGAACGCCCGGTATTCTCCACAAAAAAATAAAGCCGAGCACACCGGGGCTCACCCCGACACATGCACAAACAGTACCTCGACGCGTAAAGTTCTCCAAAAAATATACATAACAATGACGCAACGGGTTAACATTTCGACATTTGCTCGAAATAACACCTCTACGGACGACGGCCATCGCCCAAAGGAAAATTCGACTCCGCTCAAATTAGAACGGGTTAATATTTCAACCTTTGCTTGAAATAACACTGCTATGGCCAACGGCCATCGCCAAAAGAAAAATTCGGCTCCGCTCAAATTATAACGGGTTAACATTTCGACCTTTGCTCGAAATAACACCCCTACGGCCAACGGCCATCGCCAAAAGGAAAATTCGACTCCGCTCGAATTATAACGGATTAACATTTCGACATTTGCTCGAAATAACACCCCTACGGCCAACGGCCATCGCCAAAGGAGAATTCGGATCTGCTCGAATTATAATGGGTTAACATTTCGACCTTTGATCGAAATAACACCCCTACGGCCAACGTCCATCGCCAAAAGGAGAAATTCGACTCCGCTCGAATTATAACGGGTTAATATTTCGACATGCGCTTGAATTAACACCTTTACAGCCACTGGCCATCGTCAAAACAAGTAGGTTACAATTCGACCTCGCTCGAAACAGTACCTTCACGGCCACCGGCCACAGTCAAATAAAAGGAAAAGCTCGATATCGTTCGAATATAAGTCAGCAGTCAACTTCGCCCAACACGACGACTCCAAATTCGAACTCATTCAAACAAAGCCAGAAATGGACATCACTCCAGACGACGATTCTCAGTTCGACCCCGCTCGAATACACATGAAAAAGTTGACTTCGCCTAAATCGGCAAGTCCGAACTTAATCCTACTCGTATGTTCAAATCGAAACTGACTTCCCTCAAAGAGCGGATCCGAATTCAACCTTGTTTGAATCAAAGACGACACCGCCAAAAGCGGCAAATCGGAAGTCGACCTCGCCCGAACGTGCAGATCCGAAGCGACTTCACCCGGAACTATGTGACGAGATCCTACTCGACCCGGTCAAGGTCGAACTCCCTGATCGAAAAATCAGGGACTCATCATAAAAATAGTTCAAAGGTCTACGCCAAAATAAAAAGATATATAACAAGCAAGGGGAAGGGAAAGAGAATCAAAAGATACACAAAGACAAAGACAACTATTTATTTACATATACGCACACAACAGCCGCACCTTACAAAAGGCCGAAACAGGCCCTCAAACAAAATGACGAAAACGAACAAAATTTTTTATAAAAGCCGCAGCAATTTTTTACTCGGCATCATCGCCACCACCCTTCCCATCTTCGTCTTCAGGCAACCCGTCCTCGGCATCAACATCTTTGCCAGCCTCCGGTGTCGTAGGGTCATAGCCACAATTCACACGAGCCTCTCGCGCCTTAGCCCGAGCTTCTTCAAAGGCGGCCTCAGAAACATTGCCCGCCTCCCACAAACTCTTGTATATGTCCCGTTGGGCCTCGGCATGAACCCAAAGCTCATGCAAGTGGCGAGGAACGGCGGAAGAGGCGGATTCGACCTGGGCCAACAACTGTGCCCTCTCAGCCTCAAGTGCCATGACACGGTCCCCAAGGCTTGAGGCCTCCCGGTCGATCTCGCCAATGCGCTCCTCAAGCCACGCCTCCCTCATCGCAGTTGTTGCCCTCTCGAATTCCTGCTCAGATTGGAGGACGCGGATAGCATCCTCTAACACTGCCGCTCTTGCCAAAGCCGTCACCCGAGCATTCTGGACATTCTCTAACTCGGCTACTTTTCTCTCCAGCTCGGCTAACTTCCCCATCCATTCTGAACTCAAAACTTCAACTCTAGCAGCATTCTAATCAAGTTCGGTTTGTAATGACAACACCTTCGCTTGAAGTCACCGGATGGAGGGTGTGCATGGACTACCGAAAGCTGAATAAAGTGACCCGCAAGGATCATTTTCCATTGCCTTTTCTCGATCAAATGTTGGATAGACTTGCCGGGCGGGCCTACTACTGCTTTTTGGATGGGTACTCAGGTTACAACTAGATTTTGATTGCACCGGAGGATCAAGAGAAAACCACCTTCACATGCCTGTACAGGACCTTTGCCTTTTCACGGATGCCATTCGGTTTGTGTAATGCACCCGCTACATTCCAGTGGTGTATGATGGCTATTTACGGACCGCTGACCGCTGACCGCGCTCAAAATTTCGCGGTCAGCGGAAGCTTTTTCGCGGGGGCGTAATTTGGTAGCGGATGCGGACTTGAAAAGTCCAAAAATGAGACCTCTCTGAAGTTTCATCCGCGTCCGCGGTGTCTTTTTCCCGGTCAGCGGACCTCTTCCGCGGCCGCGCCCACTTTTCCGCTCTCAGCGGTAGTGTTGAACAGGCAGCTCTTCAGAACAGGTAAAAGCGCGGACCGCGGTGGAACTCCGCGGCCGCGCCAGGTAACATCTGTGGGTCCCAATGCTTTTTAGTACAAATAGACGGTCATTAGGCCTTTTACCCTTTTCACAATTTTCTCTCTCAAAAGAAAGAATTTACTGCTCATCTCCTCTACATTGAGTCCTAATCTGCAATAACACCAAATTAGAAGTCCATTTCCATCACTCATCAAACAACTGGTATGCTCAATTCATCACATTATTTTTAAATTTGTGCTTTTCTCTCTTCTTTTGGCTTTAATTTTTTCCTTTTTTCTTTTAGTTTTAACTAGGGTTAAGTAGTTGGTAATTAGTTGATGTTAGAATTAGAAAAGAAACTTGTTGGGCATGCCTAGTAGGGGTGAGTGGTGATCATGATGCCCCTTAATGTCAAGAAAAAGTGAAACCCTAGGATTGCCCGTTTAATTTTTGAATTTCGCGGCCGCGGCTGTAATTCTGCGTTCAGCGTTCATGCGAAGCTTAAGTTAAAAATGGTCTATTTTTCGCGGTCAGCGGTTGAAATTCTACTGACAGCGGCCTGCTTTGCGCAGCCGCATTTCAATTTTCGTGGACAGCGAATTCCAGGTTCAGAGACTTGTCAAGCTGGGTCTGCGGTCGCGTTTGTTTTTCCGCGGTCATCGGTTCAATTTTCGCGGCCGTGTTCAAAAATCAGCTCTTAGCGGTTGTTCAAATTCAGAGGCTGGGTAGTCTGAATCCCAGTCCTCCGCGGCCGCGTTCAAAATTTCGCTCTCAGCGGTAGCTAGTTCGCGGCCGCGCACTTTTTTTCGTTGTCAGCGGATCACTGCTTTTGGAACACTATCAACTTTTCATCTATTTTTCTTTGATGTTTCTTTTAACAACAATACTAATGACCTTTCACTGATTTTGTCTGCAGACAATAGTCTGATCTAGAGGTGCCGGTGATGTACAAAAAGGGAGGGCTGAATCTTTCTTAGCCAGGGGAAGAGGAGGTCAAGGAAGGACCAAGCTACCACTAGCGGTCCAGAAATCAATAGGGAAGTTGAGGAAAACAATCAAAGCTGCGGACAGAGCCGCATCCCATTCTGAGGGTAGCGAATATGTCCCCTCCCGGGAAGTTTCGAAGGGAGATTCAGTGCCAACCCACGTCCCTACAGACTTTCCGGAGCGATTCCAGTTGAGAGATGAACCTACTCTCTCTGCCTCTTCTGAGTCGTCTGATGGATCAGAGGAAAGTAGTGAGTCTTCAGCATCAGCTTCTCCTCCAGCCTCTCTACCTAGATAGGAACCTATTGATGTAGATGCTGAGATCCCTGACGACGGGAGGGGTGGTGACACCCAGACAGGAGGATTGGAGAGAACAAGGAACCCGGGGGTATGGCAACAAAGATTTGTAAGTGAAAAAGCCTACCACAAGTTTCGGGAATGGTGGCCTTAGAGGTCACTCACACATAAGAGAGTCTTCATTGAGCGGGATTTGCTACCGCATAACCCTAATGTCAAGAGACAGTTCAATAAGAGAGTGGGGTGGAAATTCTTCATGAGCAACCTACCTGATGCCAATGAACACTTGGTCAAGGAGTTTTACGCCAATGTCGCCCACATAAAAAAGGGCACATTTTTACCAAAGTCCGGAACAAGAAAATCAAGTTTGATGGCAAGACCTTGAACGACTATGCTGGGTTCAATGATGAAGATGAGTCCTTGTATTTGGAAAAGGTGGCTATGGAAGACTTGGCCCGCCCTTGGCTTGCATCAGTGATTGCTCTCCCGGGGACTACTCCAGCTTGGCTGACACCTGGGGTCCCGATTTACAGGAACACTTTAAACTTCGAGGCAAAGGGGTGGGAGACTTTTATGTGCAGCCGGTTAGACCCTACTACGCATGGCAGTGATATGCCGGTTTCCTGGGCTATTATACTGGGGGGGGGGGGGCTATCATGGCGGGGTTTCCAATCAACGTTGGGAATATTATGGCCAGGGTGATTACCATAGTGGTTAATAGGGATGAGAGCTCCTACCCTTTTCCGAACTTCCTCACCATGTAACTGGAGGATCAGGAAGTCGAGAAAAGGGACTTCGACACCAAAGTGAGGCCAAAAAGGCCTTTCTCATGGTACAACCTTTAAGGTCCGGGCACCCCAAATCCAAGGGAAAAGCCACCACTTCCACTGGCCAGTCTGATGAGCCAGCAGTGGTGGTCACTGGTTCTGAGCCTTCCACTGCCATGCCACATCCTCCTTGCGTACCTTCTGCTTCTATGCCCTCTTCAGTGCCCTCTTCATCAGCATACCCTCTCACTGCAATGAGGGTTAACCAGACTCTTTCCAGCATCAACAACTGGATACAGGCAGCTACATCTAAGCTGTCTGTCATATCCAGCACAGTGGCAGCTCAGTCAGTTCTAGCTCAGCCTCAGGTGCCCGCTTCGGTGGAGGATTCTCTCAAGGAGCTTCTAGACAACCAGAAGAAGCTCCTGGACAACCAGAAGCTTATCATGGATTCTTTGGCGGCTCAAGGACAAGCAATTAAGGACCTGAGCAAGCAAACGAAGAAGCTAAAAAAGAATCGGGCCTCAAAGGAGTTAGTGAAGCTGCTGAGAAAGGAGGTGGAAAAGATTAGATCAGCTGGGGACATCCCATTAGACCTACTATTGGAGGAGCAAGTCCCAGCAACTCAGGCAGCACAGGAACCAGAGCAGGAAGATGATAGAGAGCCCGTGAGGAGAGGGGTGATTCCCCAGACTGATGACTTGGAGATTGAGCTGGAGGACCCCGAGGGAGGTGACTCGGGCCAGCCACAAGACCCAGAGGGAGCTGACCCCACTGATGTGCAGGATCCGATGCAGACTACATAGGGAGTTTTCCTTACTCTCTATCCCCTCTTTGATCTTATTTTTGCTTTAACATTGAGGACAATGATAGTTTTTTTTTTGGGGGGGGGGGGGGGGTGGGGGTTCCGTCCTAGTTTTGATTTGATGACTGGAATGTAAATATGATACTTATTTTTCATTATTGTTATTTTCCACTTTTGGTATGTATATGACTTTACCATTTATTTTTTACTTTTCGTTATTTTTCAATTCGGTATGTATATAAAGTTACCTTTCCGTGTATATATTCATTCCCCTTTATGTATATTCGTGTCAATCCCCTATTGTACATATTCATTTCAATTTCCGTATTTTAATTTATAACTTCTTTTGAAATTTTCCTTAATAGCATAACTTCTTATTTCATTTAGTAGCTTCTTTTTCAGTTTGTAGCTTCTTACTTTTACAAGTTTTCGTGATCAATAAGCCTTTGATTTTCTTAATGGCACGGTTCTTTCCAAAGGTGGAGTTTGTGTGAATCGGGTGGCTCTTCCAGATAATGGATGGCATGACAACCTTCTTAAGGGTTTGAGTCCATTTTCTTTTTATTTTTGTGTAAATAGTAGTAATGAATAAAAGTGACTCAAGCAAAGCTTCACTTGGGCCTAGCACATTTACCCTTGACCATATGGTTAGAAACAAACTGATTTTCAAGGAATGGTGCTAGTTGTGACCTTTAGACTCTTGTGTTGACTAAACAATCATCGAGTGGTTTTTCGGGACCATTTGTGTTGCTCAAATCTTAGCTAAGGTTGTTGTGGGCCCTCGACTCTGTCTCTTTAGCAATCCAAAAGCTTGTGAGGTGAGTTATTGATTTGCAAGTCCAAGTCCCGTTCCAATAAGTCTAGAACTTGCCCTGAATGTTTGTCTAGGCGAAATTCTAAGTGTAGATCAACTTGAGAAATGATTATAGGCTCTCCTTGATCCAAATTAAGACTTGAAAGCATCCATAGCCTACCAATATGTTATCCCTAGTCAATCCCATTGAGCCATAACCTTTGTTCTTTCAATAACCATGATACAAGCCTTTATCCGTTCTAAAATGATCCTCTCTTGGTACCCGATCTTTCCTTAGCACAATTGGCAAAAGTATAATTATGGGGGGAGAGACGAGGAATGCAAAAGTGATAAAAGGTACAAAATGAAGAAAAAATAAGGCAAAAAGAAAAAGAAAGAAAAGCCAAAAAGTCAAAAAGAAAGTGAACAATGTATAAAAAATGAAGGGATTCAATAAAAGCAATGATGAAAGGGTTAGAATGATTAGAAAGGAGAAAAGGGATTGATATGAACAAGAAAGAGTGACAGTGTGTCTCTCTAGTCCCCTAGGGAAGAAGAAAATGACTCAAAGAGTCAAGAAAATGTGAGCCGAAATGAAGAAAATGAGTGCTTAAGGAAAGATGAAACTTTCATAGACCGATATATCCTACCTTGAACCAAAAGCCTTCATTACATTCCCGCAAAAACCCTATATGATTTCGAGTTGAGTGAGCTTACATTAGTGGTGATTCACATAAGGGGCAAGCTTATGGTACTTAGAGCCGGACTTGTGACCTTCCTTTGAGAGAGATGAGCATTCTTTTCCACAATCCTTGTTCTGAGTGCTACAATCTAAAGTGAGGTTTGCTTATGGAGAGTAGAGAAGCATGAGTTTGGGTTCCACAATGACCTATGCAGTAGAAAGAGTTTCCTTGATGAGCTAAGTCAACTCTTGATGCTTTTGTGTAGCACTAGGGCTATCGTACTAAAAAGGTTGTGTGTTTGTTAATAATGCATTTTGAGTTGAAGGTAATTGTTAGTCCCAAGTGATGCCTACTGAAGTCACCTTAGAACAACTGAAATTCTTCTTTCTTTTAGCTTTTGGAGGTGGGATTTACTTTGTTTGCTTGAGGACAAGCAAAAGCTTAAGTTTGGGGGAGTTGATAACTAGGGATCCTAGCCTATCTTATGCTCCTTTTTTGCTTAGGTGGATAAAAAATGTGTAAAAGTATTCCCGAAATCTAACTTATTGTGCTTGTTTGCAGTGTTTGGTCAAAATGAAGCAAGAAAGGCATAACCAGCTCATAAAGGAGTAAAACCTGCACAAGTTCAAAGCTGAGATAAAAGCGCTGATAGCGGAGGAAAAGGGTGGCCGCGGAAGGTCCACAGCTGGGGCGGCCACAATTACGCTGACAGCGGAATTGAGATTCAGAGTGGCATTTTTGGGGTACAACAGATACCACTGACCGCGGTAGCGGAATAATTGACGCGACCGCGGTGATAATTCCGCTGAGGGTGAAATAAGAGATTCAGAGCCCTGGAATTTTGAGCTCGAATGAAGAGCGCGGTCTGCGAACATATTACGCGGCCGCAGTTGAAGACAACGCTGAGGCGGCCGCTTTTACGCTGCCCGCGGAACCTAGCCCAGTCCCAGTCCAAAGTTGAAGAAACGCGGTCCGCGCTTGCTTTTGCGCGGCCGTGAAAGTTCAAGCGCTGAGGCGCTCAGTATTCTGCTGACAGCGAAACCTCCGTAGGGGTATTTTTGTCCAGTAATTTTAGTTGTGTATAAATAGTTCTTTTTCACATTTTTGGGTCAGCTTTTGTTTTGAGGAGCACGTGAACAGCCGTTTTTTACTTCTTAGAGTAATTTTAGAGCATCTTTAGCAATTAATCATAGATTTTACTCTTGTAGTTACTTTTTATGGCTTATATTTCATCTCCATCTTTGATTTCTACCTTGATTATGAGTAGCTAAACCCATTAGCTAGGGTTGTGACCAACCCTAGTGTGGGTATATAATGGGTCTTCAATTTTAGGGCTTAATTGTTTATGGGTTAATGATATTTAGCTTGAATCATGCTTTAATTGTTGAATTGGTGGTTGCAAACACTGATTCGTGCCTATATGACTTAGACTCTTCTTGAGAAAGAGAGGCTAAGTCTAGGAAATTCAGGCTAACAAGAAATTGGGGTGCATTCAAGAGATTGATAGCCCCAATTAAAGGGTTAAACCTAGAGATAGTAATACCCGACTTGAGCCAATTTTGCTTGCATCGTTTGAACACCCAATTGGACTTGAGAAAGTCAATTAGGGCAAAGTCACTCAAACTACCGAGAGGTATAGAGTGAGTAATTATGTGCAAAGGTTATATCATGATCCATATTATAACAATCTTGTCCTAACTGTTAGACCCCATTAGATACTCGCCTAGGTGTAAGTCACTTCCCTAGTGCTTTTTTTTATTAATTGAGAAAACCCTTACAAAAATATTATACTTAGATTACTTTCAGCATTCATTAGCATAAAAGTAGAATAGAAACAAAATAAAGCATGGTTAGAAGTGCAACTACGAACAACACGCATAGCTAGATTGGATAGAAACCCAATTCCCAACCAATATTAGCTCCTTGAAGATATCGATCCCGACCTTTCGGGTAAAAGCTGCACCGACCACTCTTTGCCATTTTATAGTGGTATAGGGTTGGAGCCGATCAATGGGCTGCCACGTAAATGGTTATAAGGCTTATCCAAAAATCATCCACTTAATTCCTTAATCCCCCACTAATCCAATAATTAACCAATTATCCACATAATTAAGAATTATCTCAAATTACTTATAATACTACCCACTTTTAACACACTTTATACATCTTGCTATCATGGGCATGCGGTATCTCGTATGGCACTAGTCCATAAATACGGGGTATTGTAGCTTGGACCGTATTTTATCCCTAAATGTCAAACTTCGACGAAATTCGTTTTCTTCGAATTCCTTATCCTCTCACCTTCACGAATTTACTCATCACTTGTATGAAATAGCATAATGCTTATAATCTCAAAATAATCTCATTTCCCGAACTTGCGTCGATTAACTTACGACGAAACTTTAACGTACAAAAATGCGGGATGTAATATCTTATTTTCGAGCTTTCTTCAATTTACTTATGGCGTACTTTCACGTATAAAAATATGGGTTGTAACACCTGAGTCCACTATTCAGTTGTCATTATAGACACTTGATGCAAGAGACACAATATTACCTGCCATATTAGCTTGTGTCTGATTGTAAGTGTGTGCATCCTTGTTGAGTGCATCCTTGTTAAGTAAGTGAAGTATCTGCTAGTACTATGCCCGAGTGAAGAAAAAGTCTCCTTTTTGTTGTGCTACTCCCTGTGAATTAGAAGCTGTTGGTCCTTCCACATGTTGACTGCAGCGAAAGGTCCTTTAGGCCTATAATCTCTAGCCTGATGTCCCTTCTTTCCTTTGAAATCTTCAGGATAACCAATGATTTTGAAACACTTTTCCTTAGTGTGCAATGTTTACACTGTAGGAATTGCTTTTTCCCTTGAAAACTTTGACCTCTTCCAGCTTGCATTACCATAGGATCTACCTTTTCTGCCATTGCACTACCACCCATAGACTGTTAGCTTTCATCTTGTGTGATCATAGAGTATGCTTGGTTCAGAGTAGGTTCAGTTGTTTTCATCAATATCTGTCTTCGAGCTTGGTCATAGGTATCATTCAAGCCATCCGGAAACTGTTAGTATAGACAGGAGTCTATCTCCAGTAGGTTGCATCAACCTCTGCTGATGTAAATGCACAACATACTCCTTTGATTTCACACATCCACGGTTTGAGGAAGGCACAAGTGCGTCATATTCTAACATAGCTCCTTCAATTTTGTGAAATATACATCCACAGAGTAAGATCCCTGTGACAGTCCTAACTAACAATTAGGTATTTTAACTCCCTAAAAAACATACCACAACTTTCAGTATACACACTAGGCCCATACTACTAACTAACTAACTAACATTTTATATACACAATAGAAAGGGTTCATAATTTCTACTATTAATTAAAGTACTGAGCCACGAAATGGCTTCGACTAATCACTAATTTTGCAAATTCCAGGGCTATATAGTAACAAAAGTAAACTGTTTGCAAAAAGTGAGAACACAACAACAATAACCCAGTAAAATTTCACTAATGGGGTCTGGGGAGGGTGTGTGTACGCAGACCTTACCCTACCCCGAAGGAGTAGATAGGCTGTTTTGAAAAAACCCTCGGTTCAAGAAAACTAAAGGACAAAAGGAGACAATATTAGTATCACCACAGAAATTATAGGAAAAATAGGAACAACATGAAATCCAGAAGAAAGATGCAAAGCAAAAGCGATAGCTAGTAAATAGGTCCTGCACTGAAAACTGAAATAGTAAGACACAACATTGCCACTAGCTATCTTAGACAAAAACCCTACCAGACTGGTCTCACAATGGTACGAAGTAAGGAAAGACTCAACTACCTCCTAACCTACAACCCTAATACTCGACCTCCATATTTTCCTATCAAGTGTCATGTTCTCGAAAATCTGAAGCAAAAAGTGAGAATCACTCTGCAAATTTCTTGCAAGTAAAGCTAAGAACATTATTTGTTAAAGTCAGTCATGAGAAGCATGCAACATGTCTTTTTAATTTATATTTTCTTGGGGATGTTCGTGAGTTCGAATTGGTGAGTTAATTAGTAAGTTAATTTGTGCAAACATTTTAAGCAAGTCATAACCATGTCGAAAGGGCAACCTCCAATTTGTCGAAATTTCAACTTGAAAATGGTCATATTTGAAGAAGATAGATATTACTCCATATGTTTTTAGATTTGATTCGTTTCTTGAGATTATTTATCAACTTGTTCGAGTCTCGTGTTTCTTCTCCTCTCTTTTTCCCTTTTCTTTTCTTGAGGGGGTGGTGAGTCTACACTTTTGGGTTTAAAATAATATTAGCTGAACAAACAAGTTGCATTTTTGTTTTTCGTATACCCCATATATTATATAATGCAAATAAAGATGATCAACGCTAGCTATTTCTATTTGATCCAGCAGCAGCTTTGTGTATTATTGGAAATTTCTTGGAGATTAATATATAGCAATTGGAAATTAATAATGACCTAAATTATACTCTTATCTAGTAAGAGCGATCACTGTACACTGTATGTACCTCCAGATACGTACATTCATTCATTCATGACTCATTACCTGATTTTAAATGGATAATTCACAAAAGAAAAGTATATATCAAGGATTAAGCTTTTTGAGGAACTTTAATTGATTTTATACTACCTAATGAATTAATTAATTATCTCCAAAATCCAGATAGACTAAAAGGGCCAACATCAATGTTAATCTAGAGAGAAGTTTTAGAGAAGTTTTTTTCATATTTCTTATAGGTGAGATTCATTACAACTGTTTAATGTTGCGTCTACATGAATATGATTAAGATACACGAGTGTTCAATTATTAGCTCTATCATCAACTTTTCCACAAAATACCTAAGCAATTTTTTAGAAAGTGGACGTGAGGCAAGATGTTAAGCTTTAATATGAAGTGAGGTGTAAGCTCTGGGGCATGAAGTAAAAAGCCTGATGAATCCATAAATTTTCTGTTTATTAAGTTAACAAATAGCACAATAGTACAAAAAAATGATACTATACAAATCAACTACGATTTTGTTAACTATCTAGACTATAAAAGAAAAAAAGACATCACAATAATGGAAAAACATGTTATCAAGCTACATTTTGTACCTTCCAGGTAGTACATATATATAGTCAAGGAATTTCTTAGTGCTATAATTTAAAATATTAGTCCTTTCAGATTCTAGTTCTGGATGCAATTAAACTTTCAGATTAAAAAAATATTTGTTTCAGTTCTACAGAAACAACTTGCATATTTAGCACAACTCTGTCATTAAGCACACGTACACTTGCAAATAAATCAAGAACAATTCTTGCTAAAACAATTTATCACTAAACCAAGTAATTGCTTGAAGATATTTATTTGAAGGTCCTTACTTGTTAATTAAAGTTTTAACAGTTAAACGTCTTGATCTCTTCACCAAGGAGCATAAAAAGGACAACATTGCTATCGTATGCAATAGAGAACAAAAGATAAAAATTTTGGGAAATAGAGAAATAACACTTGAAGATCAATGGCAAGTAAAGATAATGAAGTTATTTATTTTTAGAGGAAATGTTCATATGAAGCTCAAGATAATCACAGAATACGTGATATTAGGTCTCAAACTCGAGTTGTATTAACTTCATATTTAAGATAGATAAAGAGGATTTTGGGGAGCTATAAGGGAAAGCTAAAAAGAATTGACATCAGTTTAGTGCTAATTAAAGAATTTGCAAGCGTAAGCTTCATGAGACATCATTTCAAGTAACATAAACTTGAGGCCTAGAACAAGAGCCATGGTTCGATCAGGATATTACAACTCTTCATTAGCCAATCTTATGTAACTGGGGCTTTTAAGGTTGTTATTTCACCATTTTTCTATCTGCTTTTTACTGGATATGCACATGTAATTACTAATATTCATGTACCATAGCTTTTTTCCTGAACAAGAAAAATGTTTTCACATAAAATTAGACTAAACAGTTAGTTACCGAGTTAACGTTTCCATTGCATAGTCATGCTAGTGGCGCATACCTCTGCATTGGACCCAAATAGAAAGAGGATGGAGCCAAGGAGAAATTCTTGCGTGGGCCAATCTCATACTATCTGTATGGGCTAAGACAGGTGGGATGTGAATCAGCAAACAGCTGGCACCAGATGCAAGCGTGCAATCAGTGCCGAACAAGTCCCGAAGACAGAGCAGCCAGTAACAAAGATTCGGAACATTGTCATCGGGTAATATTCATTGGGCAACCGTTACAAAGAAAATCTGCATTTAGAACCAACCGTTATGCACCCATCAATGACGATTTTATTCTCATTCAAGAGGAGCTTGATTTAAGAAAATAATAATTCTCTTTGTTGACGGCATTCAGAAATCAGTTATAAACTTTTAAGTGTTGAGACTAGACAAGTCCTTCAAGATTGTAAGAGCATGCAAGCACGGGATATTTAGCTGAAGTTACATATATACTATAATTCAAACTAAAAACACACTACTTATTTATATTGAGTCCTTACACATTGCCACAAAGAAGCATAATACAAATGGAGTAGAGCATTTAGCGCCTACTTGCTTAAAAATCCGGAATCTGCCTCTCACTGTATTCAGCTCGAGTTACATATACAATTCATAATCTTAAAGCCCCCTTATTTATACCGAGTCCTTACACATTGTCACAAATAAGCACTAATACATTAGTATTTCACACGTACTGATTTTAAATCCTGAATCCGCCTCCAAATACGATGGAACACATTGTTTCCACACCAAGCCGATATCTGGCTCCCCACAGTCCCTTATTGGGTACAAGGACTTATTCCTGCAGACTTCCCATATTAGAAGCCTTCTCATTTTTCATAATGGCATGGAATAATGTAGCTCGATCCTCCTCGACAATCTCTCTCAACAATTCATCTTCAATTTTGGGTGCTTGCCAGTGAGAAGGGTCCTCCACAAGGTCTTCACTGAATATCATGCTTGAAACCCACTCTTTCCATGTTGTTCTTTTGTATTTCTCCTCTTCCAGTGTGCCTGTGGCTAGGAGCTGGTAGACATACACAACTTTGTCCTGACCAGGCCGAAAAGCCCGTGCAATGGCTTGCTTGCTCTTTGAAGGATTCCACTCTGAATCCAATAATATTACACGTGATGCTGCTGTCAAACTAATGCCTTCTGCACAAGTTGTAATGGATGCCAACATTACCTTTGATAGTCCTCCTGGCTCCTCAAATTGATCCATTATCCTTCCTCTTTGGAAAAGCTCAATGTCACCTTGAAGCACCAGTACTTCGATGCCCTTTCTCCAACCATAGAACCTCTCAAATATCTCCAGGAAAAGATTAATTGGAGCAATATTGTGGCAGAATATCAAAACCTTTTCTTTCCTGAGGAGACAACGAGGTATTAGGCTCATTACGAATTTGACTTTCGAACCCAACTTCAGGTCAAACTTGAATTGCTGAAGAGCCTCGAGCTCCTCTTCCTTGAAGTACTGGCTAGAACATGCTGTCGTTCTGATCAACCAAGGATGGATTGCGCCAAGGGTAATCAACAGCTCCAACTCCAGTGGAAATCCTTTGTAGATGGGCCTTTGATTTTGAAGCTTCACCAAAATTTCTTGCTGAAGAGTGGTTGATTTCATCATCAAGGTGTAGCATTGTAAACCAGGGAGTTTATCGGATGATCCACCGTCATACACATCTATGAATCCACCTGTGAGTTTCTTCAATATGTTTAAGCCTTCTTTCCTTTTCTTGGGGATGTCTGAATCAATGACACTTGAGATTTTATCAATGAACATCTTTCTCGCTCGATTTTCCAATGAAAAGCGAGATGCACCTTTGTTTTTCTTCTTGTACTTGGGATCCAGCTCCTTCAAGACCTCATCAACAAAGATTGGCCTTGCTAAGGTAAGTGTGTTGAAATACTCCCCAAAATTATTCTGGAATAGTGTACCAGAAAGCAAAATCCTAAGCCGTGTATTGACCTTCATTAGACCCTTTCTTAACCTGGATTTTGTACTTCTCGGATTGTGCCCTTCATCAAGTATAAGGAGCCCTGGACACTGCGTCAACACCTGGGCCATATATTTCCTATGCGCATAAGGTGAATCTTCCCGTGTCAGTGTTAAAAAGGAGGTATAGCCCATAAGGAGAACACTGGGTTGCGAAAGCCACATCTGCATTTTTTCAAGGCAGTCCAAGACATGCATGACATCCTGGTTGCGAGGAAGACCAGGACACAATTTCATCTTTTCCCTCAAAACCTCTCCCTTATAGGTTTGACCACCATGAATTTGGTAGACTGGCACAGGAATTTTCCACTTAAGTACTTCTTTGTACCAGGTGTAGAGTGTTGTCTTTGGAGCAAGGACCAATGGCCGTGACCCAGGAAATAACTTCAGGTAGCTTACAAGGAAGGCAATTATTAGCAAGGTTTTCCCAGCTCCTGGAGTATGAGAAATAACACAGCCACCTCTCTTTTTGCTTTCTGGTTCCATTTCCGCAGGTACTACGGATCCAGCAATATTTTTCCACAGAAATTCAAAGGCTCTCTTTTGGTGTACCCGTAATTTATTTCTAAGATCAGGTATCAAAGCCCAGACATTGTCTTCCCCTTCTCCCGATGATGAGGGTGCATTGGAAGAAGCAGGAATGGACAAACTATCAAGGCCATCTTCATCCTGCGTGTGATATGTAGCTTCTTCAGTTCTTTGCTCCTTGCTTGAACTGTAGTTTGCAGAAGGCATCTGTAGATATGAACAAATGGAATTCTAGTAAGCTAGCAAAGGAAATAAACAAAAGGGAGTATAGTAATAAAAGCCTAACACGCAAGAATCATTATCTAGATCTGCTTCAACATGCTTCCTGAATTACATGCCGAATATACTTCCCATTACGTGTAGGATAAAATGATGAGATGGCCCAAGACAAAGCTTCATCTCTTGGTCAAAAACATTTTTGAAGAGCCACCACTTCGTGGAGGGAAAATCTCAAAGACATCTTAAGCAGGTGCTTCAGAATAACAGAAATGAAAGAAGTTCGAGACTTGACTTACAAAGGGTGGTGGAACATCCTTTATTTCGGTGCTAACAAATCCACATAACCGGCAAATAATTCCGATTTCTTCATTAAGTCGATAATCATGTCGACAAACTTCTCCACGTATTTCAGCTCCTATCCTGACATCACTTGCATATTGAACATGGGAATCCTGTGCCGCATTTCATAAGGACAAGATCAAGCATAAGGTAACATAGCAGTACAGAAATAAAGTGGTAGATGAAAGAAAAATAACGTTCAACGTTTGATCAAAGACAATACCCAAACATAAAACAGTGACCAGTCCGATAATTCTCCAGTAGCAGAAAGCACATTCCGTGAACAATAAGATGAAGGTTACCAACACCAGTAACTATTCAATAGACGTACCTCACTGTCATCAAGAAGATAACATGACGCCAGGGCTAGTTCCATCTCCTTCCATAACATATCAATTTCTGAAATCTCCTCCTCCTTATTCGCTGAGACATTCTCAGCGGATTCTCTATGGCCAGATTTTGTTGACTGAAACTCTTTCCATTGATCAATTATTGGTGGTTGTTCTTTGTTAAGGGTGGCATCAATGTTTGCCATGCACCTCCTTATCAACTCCTTGTACACGTTAGCCGCTACAGCACCCTTTTTGAATGATCTTATATCATAAATACTGTCCTTCTTTGAAGTATTTCTTTTGTACTTCTTATGTGAACCTAACCCCCCATGTCTACGATCAAGTCCCATGAATTTTAACTTAGAAATTTTGACTTGCCCCCAGCGTCTTGCCTCTGGTTTTGTGAAGTTCATCCTAGAAGTGTTCCTATTATGCGATGTTGAAGAGCCATTGAAATAAATGTATCTGGAAACCATTTCACCGATCTCTGCAGACACATCTTCAGGAACTTCGACATCAAGTGGAGCATGTTCATCGCCAATAAAATCAGTTCCCAAAGGAGGCAGGGGAACAATAGCAAGTTGATGTTGACTGTCAGCTGTAACTGATTTCTTGTCTGCAAGCTTATTTATATCTGATTTGAGTGCGTTTCTCCATCCAGCTGAACTTTCAGAGGACTTCTTCTCTTGAGGTCTAATATTTGCTCCAAACAACTTTCTCTCGTAAGACCTGATACTTTCTTCAATTTCACCATTCTTATAAGCATGATCAGCTTGAATAGATAGTGCAAGTGGTAGTTCTTCATACTCCACTTTTCTCCTACCCCCAACTAACCGTGTCATCTCAACATCAAAATCTGTCAAATCATCATCACATCCATAGTAACGCTCTGGCTGCACAAATCGACGCTTTGACCTTCGTGGGCCCATAGGGTCATACAGAATCAGAGGCCCAGCTTCACTTGCGTCACTGGTAGAATTTACGACAGGGATATCCCTACTGAATTTCACAACAGTGGTTGTTGAAACTCCATTTTCTAACTTGAAATTCACAGAGTAAGAAAGTTGGTCCAGATTTGGTTCTTTTTTGTCAAGATCATCATCCACAATCTCATAGACAATCTGGTTGTGTATCGATCTCACATCAAATATAGCTTCTTTCAGAACCGATGCAGCCACTAACCATGTGAGGTCAGAGGAGAATTTTCCAATAAATAGTTTAAAATTCTGCAACGAATTGCAGTCCTCAGAAGAACTCCAGCGATAATGTTTATCTTCACAAGGTTTAGGTTCAAGTCTTTGGAGAATGGCAATCTGATCAATGTGCAGCATATTTATCTCTTTACTTAGGGCTTTCTTAACAATGGGAGGAGGGCCTTGAGTGACATAAACGCTGACATAAAATTGGCAAGTACAAGTGAGCTCATGAGGCTTCCTCTCTATTGATCTTATTTTTGCATCAATCCATACCTACATGGAAGAATCAAAGGTAAATAAGCACAACCAGTTACTAAGCTTCACAGGGAAGAAACCCTGAAAACAAATGGAGAAAGCGCTATGTGCCACTCCAGCAGAAGTCAGGAAGAACCCAACTTCGGTACAACAATTGAAAATATCCTCTAATATTTGGATAAAAGAAGGCTGTAAAATTATCCAAGGCTGCAACTTACAGGCTTGACATCTTTCTCATTATCTGAATCTTCTGCTTGGTAAGGGATTGAAAGCGCACAAACATCAAGTCCGGGTCGTAAAAAGCAGGCACAATCAGATAAAGTAGCTTTTCTAGACCTTATTCGAAGATCTGTTACCGGAATATTCTCCTCAATCATCTCCTCATTAACTAGAACATGAGTAGTGATGGTCCCTACACTGATCCTCAGGCGCTCCACAGCATGCCAAGAGCCGTACCAGAATGCCTCAAAAGCTGTCAAACGATACAAGCATAATCAAAGTGCAAGACAAAATGAAGATGTAATCCTATGTCAAATGTATAATTTACAGCCTCATTTCTACGGGAAAGAAGTGAATCTATATGCAGTTCTGTCTTGATTCTCGTATCAATCATTGGAAAGAGGATAGTTTGCATAAAAAAAAGAATAATAAGTCGTTTGCTTAATATGAAAATATCCATTTGTATCAAGAAATGACTAAAATCAAATTTTGAAAGGAGACTGAAAACAATAGTCAATGCTTCAACCAGAGGCAGCAATATTGCAACCGCTTGACAACTTTAGTGACTGAATGGCAGTATGAAAAATTTGCAGTAACCAGTTTCTACTTGTTTTCTAGAGCTGGAATTGCTTATAACTCAAAAGTATGTAGTCGTGCACGAAAAAGGAAAGAATTGCTACATGACAAATATGAAGCAGGAGAAAGAGTATAGTTTTGCCCAAAGGATACACTTAGGTTATGCTATATGTGGTTGGTTTGGTTATAGGAAATAATAAGCCTTACCAACCAGCAGACCATCAAAAAAAGGCCTTCATAAACATAAATAAGTTGTTTAAATGAGATTTGATTCCTCGCAATCCAATAGCATCCAACAATTAAAAGATAAACGACGTCACAAGATTCCACTCCATTAACTTTTTGCTTCTATAATCAGTTCTACATGAAGAACTTTCAAAAAGTATTTTAACAATTCATAGTGGATAAATAATTTAACTTTCAAAACCAAATCCAACTTAAATCAGCAATATTCTCCCAGACAGCTTCTCAAATGATGGCGATTGCATTAAACCCCCTCCCCCCCCCCCAA
>NC_031994.1:87033138-87048347 GCF_001879085.1 Nicotiana attenuata | reverse complement strand
AAAAAAAAAAAGGAGAGAAGGAAACGCAGTTCGTAGGTCATTGCTTACGGTGTGGATCAATTGGATGGGCATTGTAATGTAATTGCCTCTTCATCACCACTTAAAGATTCAAGTCCAACCTTGTCAGCGTGCAGCCAGAAGAAAAAATCACTCTAATTATGCCCAATAGCTGCAACTAATAGTGACAAAGCCGGATTTGAAGGCGCACTAAAGCAACTTGCAATGTACAATATCTCCATCTGTAGCTGCAAAAGTAGCCCACTGTTCAAATTCCTGGATACTCAAAACAGAAAGAAAGAAAAAAAACTACAATAGTATTTTGTAAGATGAGATAAATAGGAATACAGTTATTCTTTTTTATTTCTTTCAAGAAATGGACAAATCTTCTCATTCGATTTTCTTGGTTTTTTAAAATCCCTTTGTCATATATAACACCACAAAATTCATCAGTGCAATTTTTTCACTGTGTTTCCTTCCATGCATTTCCTGAACGACCACACAGTTTGTATATCCATGCTGGACTTTACATAATCATAAATATACACTAAAAAAATTTAATTTCTAAAGATTAATTAGATCAGTATGAAAGGGTGAAAATATACTCTATTTTATCTAAGAGATGAGGGAACAGAGTTGCATTAAAAAGTGAAAATGTCTATCATGCGTAACTTATGTGGAAAAGTTGATCCTTCCAGGAAAAAGACACATAAAGAAAACGAAAAACGAAAATCTTAAGAGAACAACTCTCGTAATGCAACTTAGCTATATATGTTGAGTTATTGACTTAAAATCGTGATTAGTACTCGATTATCCATAATCACTAATAAACTGAAGCATTTCAAATTAGTAGCATCGGCAGAGAGATAAGGGATTGAAATTCATATATTGGCTAATTAGTTAATTTTCCAATGCAATAACCGGAGTTTAGTTCAAGCTATAAAAATTGCGCCAAGTTTGCTGTTGAGCAGGAATCATATAGGCATAAAAACAGAAAAAATGCTGCAGGTTCATAAAAGGATCCCCAAAAAAAGAAGCTACTAGTAGAAATACCAATAATATCTAAGCATAGTATGATAATTTACCAAATTGAGAAACCAAAGTCCTAATAAGTCCAGAAATATTCCCTGAATCTGACAGAAACGTTGTCTCCTCCAGCAAATTCCAATATATTTAGCCCAATTAGTTGGATAGTTGAATTAGCTACATATTAGCTCTAAAGTCCAGAGGCAGAACAAGTTCGGCCGAGTTTTATGATACTCCGGCGAGATTGATTCTGCACCTTTTTTGCTGCAAATGCATTCGTAAAAGCCAATTCGGAAAGAGGAGTGTGAGAAATTGAGTGAGTGGAGAGCGAATAAGGGAAAAGTCCAGTGGGTTAAATTGACTGAGAAAAGCGATTCTCCTCTCGGGGGTTGGGCTTATTGTCTGCTTTTCTGCGTCACATATGGGGTTTTGTGCTGACTACTAATGTAATGTCTCCCTTTTTCTGCATGAGTTACGTTAAATTTGAGGTGAATACTTTGGACTCCGCAATGGTAAAATCGACAACAGTGAAATAAAAAAAAAATGATAAGTATTTTCCAGCCAAGTTTGTCAATTCTAGTTTCTGAAATTTAATTTTAATATTTTTTCCATTTAAGTGAATCACATTAAATTTTCTTTATAACGAAAGTACGATATAAAGGGAGAAAAAAGGAAAGACAAGATTATAGTAGGAAGAAAGAAATGACACAAGTAAGATGACAAAACGAAACCTCCTCACGAGTAAATGGAGGCTCAGTCCCTATCTGAATTAACGTGTTGAAAGAAGATAAACGCAAAGGAGCAGTTGGTAGGAACAGTGGTTACCGAGATTAAAAGCCAATACCTAGGACTAGTAGTTGCAACTAACGGGGTTCAAAAATCGAACCAAATTTTACAAATCAAAACAACTTATTAAAAAAAAATTACTTTGTTTAGCATTGAGTTAGGATATAACAACTAAAGCGACGTATAAATCTATTTTCTTTTAATATGTTTTAAAATTTTAGATAGGTTTTTTTTTTTTTTTGAAAAAAATATACACAAAAATACTTGCGATCCAATGATAAAATATACTATCCCCTCTGTTTCAATTTAGATGATATATTTCACTTATCGAGAGTCAAATTGCGTAAAGTTTAACCAATATTTTAAATTTATTTTGTTATTATATTGACATGAGAAAAATTGTAACTTATAGTACTTTTCGTGTAATTTGTATTTCTAAATATTAATCTTAAAATACTAAGTTACGTTGAACTAATTTAATTTAGTTTCAAAGTTTAGTTAAATTTACTCTTGATAAGCGAAATGTATCATGTAAATTAAAACAGACGGAGTAATATTTACTAAAACTAATATACTGCATTTTATTTTTATTTACTTTAAGTAATACTTGATTCTAACTTCAATGATTGTTTTCATATCAAATATTGCTAAAATTCTTCAACTCTTCATCTTCATAAGTTATGATCTAGCAAACTACTATATAATTTTCTCAATTTTGAAATATTATTTTATTGGTAAGTTTTAAAGCTAAATGGAGCATTTTATTATTTAGGTTTATATAATCTTTTTTTTCTCCTTTCAAACAAATAAAAATGTTTTGTGTTTAATTAGTGATATTTGGTTGAGGATGAAGACATATTTATGAAAGCAGAATTATTGTTAGATAAAAATGTTTATCATGCGTGGAAAAAGTTTGTCAAAAAGAATAAGTCTGAATTATATGTTCAATTTGTTCTATTATTACTAAACATATATTAATTTATCAAAACTTTATCCAAAATTATAACAAAGTGAGATGAAATTTATATGTTATGTGACAAAATTACCGAAAAGAACCAACAAATTCAAAAGAATGGGAATTGCAAAATCGAGCTTAGTTGGTTGGATAAAAATCAAACCACATCAACCATGCCCCTAGTTGCAGCTTATCCAATTTAATATCTTTTACTTGAAGCACGAATTTATGCTCAAAAAAGATATTCATTTAATTTTTGACTTTGTTAATAACGTATTAGCAATTTAAGACTTCCGCAAAGAAATTCCTCTTCCTTCTTCCTCGTTGTCCATCTTCTTCTTCTCAATCCTCCTCTTTCTCCCCGTTTGACCAAAAGATGTTAAGCCTTTTAGTTAAATCAATTAAAGATGAGAAGAGAGGTGAATCTTAGTTAAGAATAATAAAATCTAGATCAAATGTTAAATGAAATAGGCAAGACAACGATATTAGCTAGTGTGTTTGAGCTGATTAAATGCTCATAAATGCAACGACATAAATGTGCAATAAATATAGATAAATGCGACTAGCCTAACAAAAGGGAATTTACTACCCAATTATTGTAAGATTCGGATGGCTCTTTCCCCTGACAACAGCGTGGAAAGAAGGGAAATACAAGGGGGTTGAGGAATCTTTGGATCTGGTGAATATAGGATCAAAAATGTATGCTCGAATAATGTAATCAATGATCAAGACCACTTTAGTATATTCTTTCAGGTCAACCTTTTACAAAGTGTTCTTTCTCATAAAGTTAAGATTTCCCTTTTTGTTCTCTATCTCTTCCTATTTATAAGGGATATTTTCCAAAAACCCTAAAAAGTACCAAACAAGGAATATCCAAAGGAATATTCCTTGTGTCCATATCTGAACCTATGCTACCGTTATTTCTTCATCTCAGCTGTCCGATTTTGGAATCAGCCTTCTTGAGAGCAACCTTCGGTTGTTACACCATGGTCGACCCCGTCCTTTGTCTTGCTTATCCGTTACCGTCGAGTCGCCAGATTTAGACCTATACAGTTAGTCCCTCCGCTTGTTGAGGTCGTGGTCCTGCACGCCCTTAATAAGCGGACTTGATTTGCCTTCGTTTCAGAGGAATTTGGCTGTTGAATAAGCCCGGTCGGCCAAGGTAGAGAGAACGGCGCAACTAGTGGAGTCGTGATTGGTATGGCTACCATGGGGTGACGTCATAGCCACGCTCGTCATCATTATGCATCTTCCCGAGACAGCGTCTGCGTGCCTGTCACTTTGGTTTTTGTGCCATTAACAATCCTTTGCTTTGATTCTCGCGCCATCCAACCCTATAAATAGGTGGGTGTTTCGTTTTTCAGAAGTTTTCACCATCCCTTTCCTTGCATAAACACTGTTCTCCTTTGATCTTCTTCGCTAGCTTCTACTCTTGACTTTGCTTTCACGATTCCATACCTCCCCTCCTTACCTAGTTGTTACCTTCTTCTTTAGGTTTAGTTGCATACCTTTCATCGTCGAAATGTCATACTCCCTTCGCATTCATGATGAAGTTTCTGACGCCACTCCGTTGTCAGTGGCTCCTCCTTCCGGTGGTGAGGATCTCATGGCTGAAGAGGATGAGAGCTTTCCTACCTCGGAGGAGATAGTTCCCAGAAACCCCTTGTCTAGAAACGGTTTTCCCAAGGAACCTGTTCCTTCTCCTGCTCAGTGATCTCCGAGATTGGACTGTCTCATATAGCTGAGCTTCGATCTACATATCGCATCCCTTCCCACGTCGAGATAGTGCCGGCTGGTGGTGACATCGTGGAGGTCATCGACCTAGGTATTGTGCCTTCTATGTCTACCCTTTCTTAGTTGGCTATACTCTCCCTCTTCTTCCGCTAGCGGAGGAATTTTGTCGATTTTACGACGTCTGCTCGGCACAACTATCTCTGTATTTGCATAAAGTTTTTCAGATGCTGACGAAGTATGCGGAATTGGCTTGTTGCGAGGTTGATGTCCACCACCTGTTGCACTTATTTTCACCAAGTTTTTACAGAGGTACTATGATACACCTCCGGCATCACGGGATCAGAGGGCTGATAGTTGGAATGGACGACAGGACGAATCAAAAGTTTTGGCATAAGTACTTCTTTGTCAAAATCGAGCACTTGGTGGCGGACCCGACTGGGTTCCCTGAGTAGTGGAACCATAATCGTAAGTGTCTTTGGCATACGCTCGTTGTCTTCTTTTTGTCCTTTCGTTTTCCGCTCATTTGCGGTTTTTTTGTTTTTTTAGCTGAGAGGCGTGCACCCTCTCATATCTATGGCATTGAAGACTGGGTGGCCCGCGTGTTGCCTCACATAGCGGGTATTCGTGATTGGGCAATTTTCTACAAGCGCTTTGGATCGAAGGTCCCATCTAGTAAGTGTTACTTTTGCTTCAACTTTCTGTTGTTTGCCACTGCTCGTTGATACGACCTCCTTTTGCTGCTAGGTCGACGGACTTCCAAAGAGAAAGCTCCAGTGCCGGCATTTCGCCAGGCTATTGCATCGGCAGGGATGCAATTTACTTTGGCTGAATCCGTCAGCGGGGGTCGTACTTAAGCTCTGCCAACGAGGGATTCCCCCCCTCAGAGTGCTACTGCACGGGATGAGATCTCTTCCCGGCCTGTCTACCATCTCGTAGACGAGTCGTCTAATGGAGAGGAGTCGCCGTCAAGAAAGGGGCGAAGAGTGGAGCTTGGGAAGGCCGTCGTCACTGGTATTGAACCGAAGAAAATCATTGCTTTGGAAGCGGCGCCTGCATTTGTGCCAGGTGCTGTGAGCACGTGATTTTTGCCACGCTTAAATTGCTCATATAAATCCATTAGAATTAGAATTTTCTTTTATTTTTAGGAATTAATTGCATGATTTTGTATCTTGTTTGCATTTTGTGTGCATTTTAGTTGATATAATTCATAAAAATTAAAAAATATAGTACCTTTGCATTTAGAATTCAATTTTATATTGATTAGTTTATTAGTTAATTAATATTACCAAAAACAAAAGAAATAATAAAAATAGTCATTTTACATTCTTTGTTTAGTTTTCTTTTAAAATTCGGATTTAGTTAATTTTAGGAAAATTAATTAGTTTAATTTTAGTTTAATTCAGGTCTTTGTTATTTTTAATTTTGCTTTTAACAAAAACCAAAAAAAAAATATAAAAATGAAAATGAAAAGAAAATGAAAGAGAACACCCAAAACCAGCCCACATAAACCCTGTACCCGTTTCAACCCACGCCAAGTCCAGGCCCAAAACACCAACCCGGTCCAACCCCCCTTCTTATAAAACGACGCCGTTTGGTATCAAGTTAGTCCTAGCCGTCTAGGTTTGCTTGATCTAACGGTCGAGAAGTCCCTCCTCATTAATATAAAATGGTCGGATACATTATCCCCCCCCCCCCTCATCATCGTCTCCGACCCCTTTTATATCACCACAGCCCTCCGCCGCCCGCCCGCCGCCGCCCGCCGGAAATTATCTCCGCCGGCGGCAATCACCCAAACCTGTCCAAATTAACACCCCTGAACCACCTTTCTCTTCTCTTTCCAACCCCCAAAACGATTTCCTTCGAATCATAGCCAAATGGTTCGAATCTTGAATCAAAACTTTCCGGCCAAAACACAAAGTTATCCAACTTGCACCAAATTCCCACCCTACCTTCCCCTGACTCCCCTCTTCCTTAATCCCCAACCAGATTTCCTCAAATCCTCTTACATCTTCTCGAATTTCAAATCTTAGACTGGCAGAACCCTAGAAATCCGGGTCCCTTGATTTTTTCTAATTGCCTGAGTCTGGAGGTCAAGTCAAGTCTCGTAATAATGTGTTCGCCTATTTTTGGATTAAAGAACACTCGTATACATTATTCCGGGGCTCGAGTTGGAGTTCAGTTGGTTCAACTTGCATAAGTAAGTTTTCTGTTTTGCTTCTTCTATTATTTGAATCTTATAATTAGTTTAAACTTTTGTTTAATCAATTCATGCAAGTTTCTGTAGGTTTCAGTTAATTTAGACTTGATTTAGGTCTGTTCATATTCATGTTAGGTTATTTTAACTTGCAATAGGTCAGTTTTTAATTCATAAGTTGGCCATTGATTGATACCTGTTTATGGTCGATCCTGTTTTGATTGTTCGTTTAGTTTTTGGATTAGTTCAGGGTTAACCCCGTTTTATTGATTTTGATTGGTTAATGCAAGTGTTAGTTCTTATTTTTTGATAATTCACTTTTATTGTTTAGTGCAATTAGTTTATTGTTAGTTGATAATTGGATAGTGGTGTGATTTAGGATTAATTTTAAGTCTCAATTAGCATTAATTGGATTCAATTTTAGAATTTTTGGAATCACTTTGGTTATAGCTGAACCTGTCATTCCCTGTGAGTAGTTAACCATAGTTATTTGACCAAGTAAGAGGGGTTGGGGTCAATTAGTATAGGTTGGTAATTTCAGAATAAATAAAAGGGTAGTTTAGGTACTTTAGTCAAGGAATCTTGTAGTAACTGAAATTGGAAACCCCTAGAACCTTCTAGATTTACCAATTGGCGTGGAAATTTGTCGTCTGGGTGGTTTCTCGAGCTCGGAAGTTATTTTGCGGTGTTGGGGATTATAGTGTGGTTCTGGTGGTGAGTTGATTCGTTGGAATGGAGGTGAATTGTCGGTTAGCTTGTGGTTGCGGTGCGACGAAGGGTTTGAGCATTATGACCGCATAAAGGTGGAGGAACATAGCCATACCGGTATATGAGGATAGTAGTGTTGAGGGGTTCTTTTAGAAAAACCAGGTCTAGGAGCCCGGTATCTCCTTCCTCCCGATGCTGACATCCATCTGTTTCTTCTTTTCTTTTTTTTTGCCTTGGCCATTCCTTCCAGACCCGCCTTGGATGGCTTTGGGAGGTTTGCCTCTTATGGTTGATGGCTCAAAAATTCTACCCGTTTTTAGCCCATTTCTCAACCCATTTCTCCAATTTTTATTGGCCTCTGCGCAAGGTTTGCCATGCGGGACATCATATTCTTGAAAATAGTTGCTTCCTAGGCTTGAAGGAAAAACAGATGACCATCTATACCTCTCATCCATCGGAGGCTTCACTCTTGAACGCCCTGTATTCACTGCCACTTAATTGCATATTCACGGAAAACTTTCTTGAAGGCTTTTTCTTAAGAATTTCGCCAAAGAGTTTCCCTGTCTGGACGCAGTGTCTATGTTGTACTGAAATTGTCGAACCATAGTCTCGGGACCAGATCCTCCCAAATATGCCAACGCAGACATCTTGTGGTCCTATACCATTCTGAAGCGATACCAATCAAGCTTTCTCCAAAAATATTGCCATCAACAATCTCTTCTTTTGCCACCGGCTCCCGTAACTGATTGCAATACTTCTTCAGGTGAGCAATGGTGGGTCACCGTGTCCGTTCATACTTCTCAAATTTTGGTGTTTTGAACTGACGCAAGTGTACATAAGGGAATACACTAGGGTCTGTATTAGGAGAGCACTCTTTGTTGCCCGCTCAACTTTCCTTGCATGTTTTTTAAGCTTCTGCTCGAGGCTTCTCATTCTCTTCGCCATCTCATCCTGCTCTTGGGGCTTTAGGGGTTTTGTCTGCTTGTGTAACAGCTCTTATTGTGGTGGCTGAGAGTAATTATATGTGGGATATTGGAGAGGATCCACCGAAAGACGGGTTTTGGAAGGTGAATGGCTGAGGGATCAAAGGCAGGCCTTGGCAGTGAAGGTTGTGTTGTGCAGGGCACGGTGGAAGCAGTGAAAATGTTAGGCTGCTTTCCTGCTGGAGAACACCTGGGGCGGACCTCAGAGGTGTTTGACGAAGTGAGCGGTCATGGTAGGCTGTCCCAAGAGTACTGAGGGTGGCTGATAGGGATCTGTAGTAGCACCTCCAGATCTAGGCGATATAATCTATAGGAATCCGGGAATGGTGCTTGGAGGTTCCTCTTCCGTTGTTCCAAGCATTCCCGCATTTCCATCAATCGCAAGCGCAAGATCCGATTTTCTTCACCATGTAAAAGATTCAGAGGGCCGGGGACTCCCGAGAATGGGGTTGTCTTATTGGGTATGGGGATTGGCAGGCAAAGTCATTCTGTAGACATTTCCACACTTGCCTTCGATCTGGTAAAGTATTGATGCTCGATGCCAGCTTACCACAACCAACCACTGTTTCTAAAGGCTAGGCTGGAATTAACAGCAACACATGGTTAGTTTGAGATAAGTTAACAGATAGGTTAATCGCACATTGGGGTGTGATGCACCTATACTGTTAAACGGATGTCTACATGTTTTGCACTGGTTGCATAGCGTTACATCACCGGTTTTCTCTTCTCCTTGATTTTCTACTTATGTTTTTCTTGCTTTTATTCTCTTTCTATTTTCTCTCAATTTTCTTTTCTCATTTTCTACTTTTTCCTTTTCTTTGCCATGTTTTCTCTCCGATTCCTTATTTCGTTCCTTTCTCTCTTATTTTTCTTTTCCTTCTCTTTTTAGGGTTCACGGTCGAATCCTATGGAGATGTGCCTACGTATCATGACCCCGCTATGAATCAGGACCAAGCGTAGTTCTTTGCAAATAAATGCAAACATAGATACAGAAAGTAATAAAGAAACAATTTTGGGAATTTTCAAATTTTCATTAATAACAAATGCGGTTACAAAGCTACTAGACTATTTGTTTTTCTTTTCATCGGAAAAGGATAAGTACAAAAACCAGACTCAAAACTACAGACTTGATTATTAAGAATACATCAAAAGCTTCAAAAATCCTGGGGCCCGCGGGGATCACTCGGCATCGCCGCGGGCCTGCTTGCAAGACCCTTTTGCACTTGCTCCAGATTGTTCATGACCTGGCGAATCAAATATCATCACGGGGAGGACAAGAACGTGGTACGACCCACCGCTCACCGGCCTGACATTTATTTGACAAATATAGTTGGCAATGTTCTGATTCTCTCCCTTGACTTTGACCTTTCTCTCTTGGAGTAGCGGCTTATTTGTTGGATGTGCGAGACCTCTAGCACCTGAGAATCCTGGGAATGAAGGTCTTGTAAACAATTTTATTTCCTTTTCCATATCAGCAATTAATCCATAGCATTGTTCCCTCTCGGCCTGTAATTCTTTTTCTCCGGCGAGCAGCCTTTTCTTCAAGAGTATTCATTTTTCTTTCTTCATGTTGCAATGGTTCCCTCATAATTTCTCTTCATTTTGTTGTAACGAACTGGGCTCTTTCCTCAGTCTTCTTTCCCATTGTTCCCAAAGTCTTGCCATGTTTCCTCACAAATTTTCCCAATTTCTCCTGGACAGTCCAGGACTTGCTTCTTTAACCTTATTATCTAATCTTCTCGATCGGATAGATTCTTCCTCGATTCTGGCAATCTATTTTCATTTGCTGAATTTGGGGCCTTACAGAGCTTCATTTCTCCTGGCGCAGTTGCTTTTTATCACCTTCATCAGCTGCGGCTTGCAAGCTGTTTTCAAACGAAGCTCCTTGAACCCGTTTCCAATGCTCCTATTCGGGCCCCCTCTGTACTTCTTTTCCTTGGCCACACCAGTTTCCATCTGCACTGCGGCTTCGAATAGTAACACTGTTGTACAGTGGCCTTTTGGCCTGGTCTCTCAGGGATTTGAAAATCTTCTTTACCAACAAAACAAGTATTTGGGATCTACTCACCCTCTGGCTCGGTCCTGTACTATAGCTCTTACGCTCAAGGTACCGTGCACTCATTCCCATATCTTTCGGATTCGGCCTTCAGGGAATGCAGCTTTCGGGCCTAACTCAATACTTTGGCCCACTCAGGTCTTGTCATCGTTGTGCACCGTGTGAAATCTTCCAATTGTCGCAAAACTCCGGTAGAGGAGCACTAGGGCTGAATGCTTTGACACTACACAAAGAATATAAGAGACTCTACTGATGTGTATACAGCTCTAGTAGGGGAATTCCATTCCATAAGTCCATTCAACTTTATCTGCAGTGGGGATCTTAAAAAATGACGACCAGGCCTCAGTCACCTCAGGAGAACTCAAATACCTGTCACCGGGTCTCGAACTTCTGCAATACACAACTCAATCCGGTTAAACCTGTCAGGTCACTGTAGACTGTGCGATGACAGAGGTGCTCCTGTATCCACAATTGCAGGCCAATTGACAACCTAGAAGAATTTCTCCCCTTCTCGACCATTTGGTCAAAGCTCGGTACATTTCTGCTACAATCAGGGGACACACTGTGCTAGTAGGTTTCTTCATGCAACATCTAGCATCCCTCTAGGCAAGGTCTATGTGGACCATCTCTTTCTCAGGACAAATTTTACCGTTCCAAAAAGGCTTACCATGACAGGCTAATCCCCGTCGGGCTTCCCATTTGTCTTCTATTTCCAGCATGCGTTAATCCTGTATTGGGTTCCTCGAAAACCTTTGGGGTTACCATACCGTGATATAAGATGGCAATGTACAACACCCTTCCGCCAGATGCAGGCTCTTGAATATCCCGACTTGATGTTTCAACAAACTCACAGAACTCATGAGGGTTACCGGTCGTGGGGCCAATGGGTATCTACCACGGAGGTTACCATGAGACCGGCGTTATCCGGCAATTCCTCTTCCAATGTAGGTGTGAGTTCAAAATCGGAAAACTGGATACGCTTACGGGTCGCGGGTCCCAAATGGTATCAGTGCCTCAACTGGATATCCTTCTGCGATTTGTTTTTCAATAAATCTACGAGACCGCCCAAACTTTTGGACCACAGCTCTCTGCTTCCTTTTCCCAAATCCCATGCACCAATATGGCAGTTCAAAGGGATCTCGCTCAGGCACTGAGAAGGTTTTCGTGTTACTTGATTATTCTGCAACACTTTACTCTTAGGGGAATTTAATGATTTATTTTGACAAAAATGGCTATTTGTGCGGCGAACAATTCTTTAGAAAACAAGGACTTGGATTTGCAATGCGCAACCTTTCAGCATTCCTGCGCGAGGGAGATTTTAAGCGCTGTTTTACCCGCGCAACCATTAAACAATCTCGACTCAGGGTGGCTCTTCTTGCAAACACACCGGCCTCTCTCAACGTCCTTTTGGGACATTTCGGCCTTATTTTAGACAGTGAATGGCACCCTCACACCCGACTTATTTGTGACCACAATTAAAAACTTTGACATTTTTTGGCTATTTTTGCCAAAGGCGCAGGTTGGAACCCGCCTGAGCGGTTGCCTACGTATCTCACATCCCGGTGAGACATCAAACCGCGCTAGTTCCGGCAGATTTACCCTAAATCAAAACTATTTTGAACCACAATTTCTTTCTTTTTTTCAAATATTTGTCTTGTTCTCTTTTTTTTTCAAAAAATCCGGCGCATTTTCGGTATTTATTTGGGCATTGGGGTTTTTTCAAAACAAATGGTTTACCCTCACTTAGTCCTAACACTGCTTATTTTCATACTTCACTCATTTAGACAAGCCGGGTCAAATCATGCAGATGCCGAGCAAATAAAGTGCGCACAGTAGCACGTAAGATGCATCAGGATGGTCCATTATTTCAGGTCACCTGTCCTAGACGGACCCAACCTTGTGTTGAGTCCCCTAAGTCAAATGCACATTGATGCCAAATAAGCGGTCCTACTAGGGATCCCGGATGAGGTTTTCGTTTTTCTAGGTTATACCCTAGGTTTATTGGCCTAGACCTGGCTTACCCGAGCGGACAACTCGAGCCGAAGGGGGGGGAGAGCACGTAACGTGGATACAGAAGCTCCGCCGGGTTTGCAACTTATCCAAACTCCGTTCTAAATGGGAAAAGACTCTAAACAGAAGAGAAGCTACACGAAGTGCACCCTTCTCCATGATGTAGAAGACTTAGAGAAAGGAGGGATTCGCCGGCAGTTTATATATAGTAATTTTTTCAACAAATATCAAAGCGAATAAACATTTAGCATTATAGCATGGGAAACATGTAGGAAAATTTCATGATACAGCCAATATAAACAATTGCACTAAGCTCGAATTCTTGAACCCTGAATCGAATTCTGGGTTAGTATACCCCAGCAGAGTCGCCAAGCTGTCACACCTTCCTTTTACACACCTACCCGAAGGATAATGTATAAGGGAGTTTTCCATTTAAAGTGACATTATTCGAAATGGGATTATTTATTTATTTTTAGATTCGCCACTTGGGATAGGATTGGCTTTTTGGTGTCCAGTCACGGCTTGAATTTTGAATCCAAATCGAGGGAAAAAATTTCGACTTCCCAATTGGAGTCTGCTAACCAGAAATTCTGAATAAGGAATTCTGTTGACCCGAGGAAGAGTGTAGGGCACCCCCGGATCCCGTGGTTCTTAGCACGGTCGTTAAATTATTATAATTGGCTAACAATCTGATTTTAATACATTACCATCCTATAGTGCCATTTTTATAAATTTTTTGTTTAACCGCTTTTTAATTAGTTTTATGAAAGTGAACGCCGTTTAAGAGCGTGTTCTTGGATCACGTCACATGAAATGCACCCGGATCCTCGACACCTCGTATTAACATTTTGGATTTGGATTTGCGGTCGCATGAAATTGCACACCCGTATTTTAAGAAGGTAAAATTATTAAAGAAGCGCGCCTAAAGTGGCTAGTTCGTCTATTAACTTTTGCGGGAAGCCATGAAATCATCGCTAAATGGCATGTCCCGAATTTTCTAAAATATTTTAATAAAGCATTTGTGAGGGCCCCGCAATTTATGCATTTTTAATTTGGCGAGGCTCGTCCCACTTTTATTATTTAAAGGCCAACTTAAAGCAAACTAAGATTTTCTATTATTTTTTGTCTCTAAAAGGCCTAATTAATTTGATATTATAAATTCGGGCCTCAAGTTCAAGTCCGGGTTCAAACAAAAGGGAAAACCTCTTAGTTTGAAACCCGCTACCTAACTCGTAAGCCCAAATTTTATATCACCAAATTATCCTAATGCTTTTAAATGGAATTCGGAGCTTTCAGCATGTTGGGCTTTCAGAAAACTAGGTCCAAAAGTGAAAGAATTCTATCAGCATATGAAATGTGTTACCAACGTTGGGTTATGCAGGAGCCTGATTCGAAAGCTGTCCTTGATAATCCACAATTCATCCAATATACTGATTATCAGACTAATAATGCCTGGGCTAGTAGCAACAGTTAAAGCCCAAAGCTTATCAAAATGGCAAAATCATCACGCTGGGCCCATGAACGAACCCAGGGCCTGCGAAATTGAGTCTTATTGGATCCTAAGAGTTCTGATTTCTAGACAATTGGGGTCTATTGATTTAAACACATGAAAGACACAGATTTATGCAATTCGAAGGCAAATCAAGCTTTTACTTTCAGTTTTGACATACATTATTCAGTGCATGAGGCATATTATCTAACGTACTTGATCTGAAAATTTAACAAACTAACTAATTGCAACTAATGCACTTCAATTGCATCTTAATTATGACTGAGAATAGGAATAATTTACTGAATACTAATTTTCTGCTTTTTCATTTTTAAGCTGTTGGATCAATGAAATTTCAAAACTAATATTAATCTAACATGAATTGAGTTCTCCTACTGTCTATGTTGAGTAATACAAAACCTTTGAATTTGAGTTTAAACAATACTTACAAACGAAAAACAACTAGTTGATCCTAATGCATTCAACTTCTCACATTAAACATTTAGCTACTCAAATTGACAATCAAGCAGTTTCTTAAAAGTCCAAGCAGTCCAAATTCAATACAACACTTCAATTATCCCATTAACTAAACTAATATAACAAATGCACGAATCGAAACAGGTAACAGCAAGCGAATTTTTGCACAACGCAGGTGGAAGTCTGTTTTTCTTTCATTGCTCAAATTTAGACATACAATTGTATGGGATTCGACTTGTACCTTGGGATTTAATCACAATAAGAGAAGGAAAAGTCAGCAAATCATCAACAATCACAGCGCTTTGGATGATTTTCTAACCCAGAAATGACATTATGCAGCAGTAATCGATTTCAAATGAATGTCACAGTGAAAACCAAAACATCTTGAATAAACTCAAATAAACCCAGAATGACCCCCGGACCTTCTGAAACACGATTACAGAAACACCCGAAAATTCAAGCCATTTTCAACCCTTGGATAAGCTGGAGTTTTAATTCAGAACTGAAAGCTTTCAACTACCCAAAAATTTCAATGGAATAGTGATTTTTGGAGTTTTGTTGCCTGGGAGTTGCAGAAACTTTTCAGTCCTTTTTAGGCCTTTTTTCTTCCTCTCCAATCTTACCTTCAGCTCTAAGTAAAGTGCCTTTATAGGCAAGTACTTAGGTGCTGCTTCAACTTTTAATTTTTTACTCTTTAATCCTTTTTTGACTTTGTTTTTAGCTAGTTGCCTTAAAATTTTTGACTTATTGCCAAGCTATGTTACTTAAGTTCTTGAATTTCTAATTGGAACCCC
>NC_031994.1:86927235-87031695 GCF_001879085.1 Nicotiana attenuata | reverse complement strand
ATCTTGTTTCGTAGCAACCTCACTTGAGGACCCTTTCTTGACTACCGCAGATGGTTCATTGTTTGTGCCGCTCAACCCGATCACTGATTTCTCACTTGTTGACTTTTCAACCGGCCTGACCTCACTGGACCGAATCATCATGACGGTCTGTGAAGGATTCTTAGGCTCCCCTCCCTTATGCACTATCTCGATCATATTTATCCCATGATGGGCCGGCAATGGGTTCTGGTTGATATTAGGTGCCTCCGGAGCTTGGACTTCAATCCGATTGGTATCAATAAGCTCTTGAATAGCATTTTTCAAATGCCAGCATATCTCCGTGTCATGACCCGGAGCACCAGAACAATATTCACAACTTACAGAATAATCAAGATTTCTCGGGGAAGGACTTGGCAACTTTGCCTCTATCGGCCTCAACATATCCAATTGTCTCAACCTGTGGAACAAACTAGTGTAGGACTCTCCCAATGGGGTGAAGGTTTTCTTCTTCTGCAACCTCTCATTCTTAAGTGCTTGATTGGACCGGAAAGCTGGTCTAGGAGGGTTTTGGTAGGCTCGTGGGGGTGGGTAAGCATTCTGTGGAGGTGGGTATGTATTTTATGGGGTTGGCGCATGCCATTGTGCGTGGGCAGGGGGGTTGGCTGTATGCTTGGGCGTGATGGACAGAAAAATGGGGATCTGGCGGTGGGTAGTAGTGTTGTGGCGGGCTATATGGAGTATGGGGGTAAGTTTGGTGGTGGGGTCGAGGCTAGTTATAGTAAGGTGATGGGCCCCTGGACCAAGCTCTTGACTCAATTGTCGCAACGTCCTCTTTCTTCTTCTTTCCCAATACACCCCCAGTGCCATTTTGGATGGCCTGGGTGGTTGCTTTGATTGCTGAATAACTCATGATTTGTTTGATTTGAGTCCTTCCTCTACCATGCTTCCCATTTTTACTACTTCGTTAAAGGATTTCCCTACCGTTGACACCATGTGACCGAAATAAGTGGGCTCTAAGGCCTGCAAGAAATAATCAACCATTTCACTCTCTTTCATCGGAGGGTCAACCCTCGCTCCTTGCTCTCTCCAACGGAAGTCATATTCTCTGAAACTCTCCCTAGGCTTTTTCTCAATTTTCGTCAATGACAGACGGTCTGGAACAATTTCAAGATTATACTGAAAATGGCATGCGAAGGCTTGGGGCAGATCGTCCCATGTGTACCACCGACCATGATCTTGTCGGGTGTACGATTCCAAAGCTGAGACACTTAAACTTCGACTGAAGTACGCCATCAGTAATTCATCTCTCCCACCTGCTCCTCTCATCTTTCTACAAAAACCTCTCAGGTGTGCCACTGGATCACCATGCCCCTCGTACAAATCAAATTTGGGCATCTTAAACCCTGCTGGTAATTGAACATCCGGGAACAAACATAGGTCTTTATACGCCACACTTACTTGACCACCTAGCCCCTGCATATTCCTGAAAGATTGCTCCAAGCTCTTGACTTTCCTAATCATCTCCTCCTGCTCAGGATTCTTAGGAGGCTTCTCAGTTCCTGCCGAGAGATCAAAATGAGGAGTGTAGGAATATGGTTCTGGAGCTTTGAAGGTAGGCTCTAAGGGGTAATACTGGTTATCGTGAGTCTGGAACAGAGGCTCACTGGAAGATCGGTGTAATGCAGCAGGTGGAGGTGCCATAAAAAACAGGAGTGATTGGTGGATGAGGGTATGGGACTTGTTTGGGTGGTGGAGCTGGTGGTGTTTGGGAAGTGGTGCCATAGCATTATTGGTAGGGGGGAAATGCTGGAGATGAATTCACAGTAGGAGGCTCTTGAGGTTGAGCCAATGGGGGGATATAAGCAAGGTTGGCGGGGTAAACCGGTGGTGGGTGCCCTTTTGCCCAGGCCTGGTACATTTCAGCCATTTGCTGCTTTAACATATACATCTCTTCTTTCATCGAATTAATATCCAATTCTTCCACCTCTTTTGACGGGTCGACAATACTCGCCTCTAGCTCTTGGTTGGCCATGTTCAGCTTGTCCTTAGACCGGGTGCTGTAGCGGTGAGGTGCCAGAATGCCAATCAACTAACCACCTGCCTGGACTCAATACATCAACAACAACCTTGTTAGCGATTAGGGCTTTAACAGATTGGTAACCGTACATTTTGGGGGCATGAATGCACCTAAGCAGTTAATTGTTGCTATTATGCATTTGATCGGTTACTTGCGTCATCCCGGCTTTCTTTATTTCCATTTGCAACTTCCTTTCTTTCCCTTTTCTTCTTTTTCTTCTTCTCATTCTTTCCTTTGCCCTCTCTTTGTTTTTATTCTCTCATTTTCTCTCTTATTTTGCCATTGTTTCCTTCTCTCGGTTTCTTATTTTCTCTCTTTTCTTTTCCTTTCCTCTCTTGTTTTTCCTCTCTTTTCCTTTTCCCCCTTTTTTGTATTTGGTTACGTTCGAATCCTATGGAGATTGCCTACTTATCATGACACCGGATGAATCAGACCAAGCGTAGTTCTTGGGGATATAAATGAAAAATAAATAACAAAATATTTTGGGGTTTTCAATTTTCATAAATAAACAAATGCCTTGATTACAACGACTCAAAACTGACAGACTTAAAAGAAACTAACAGACTCTGATGAAAAGACGAAGATACAGACTCAAAACAAACTAACATATTCAAACAGAAAGAAAATACAGACTCGAAGATAAACTGTCAGACTCTAACAAAAGAAAATGCAGACTCAAGTGAAAATCAGGAATACATTAATGCTCCTGGGACCCGCGGGACATCATTCGGTCTCGCCACGGGCCTAAATGCAAGATCCCTTTGAAGCCTTTCCAAGTCACTCATTATCTGTCTGAAAAATGTCATCACTGCCGCGAAGAAGGTGGTGCAAGTCATATCCTCACATGCTTGGCTTTTCACAACAATGTAGTCGGCAATGGTTCTGATCCTTTCTCGGATTCTGCCCTTTTCCTGAAGCAATCGCCCTATCTGCTGACTCCGGGCTTCTAATACTTGAGAGTCGTGAAGGTGTTGATTTTGCAACTGTTGTATTTCTTCCTCCATCTGAGCCATCAAATCATAACAGTGTTCCCTATCAGATTTGAAGTCCTTAGCTTGCTTGGCTGCCTCATTCTCAAGAGTAGTTCTCCTCAGGCTGGTGATTGTGTCTTGATAGTTCCTTTTCATTTGCTGCACAAACCGTGCTCGCTCTTCTGCCTTCTTTGCCCATTGTGCCTGGATTTTTGCTACACTGGCCTCAGACTTTTCCAGGTCCTCTTGACACTCGAGGGCTTTCTTTTTCAGACCGCTTATGAGTTTTTCATCCGCCCGGCTTCTTTCCGGGTTTCTAGCAACTATTTTCATCTTTCGAATCTGAGCTTTGGGCGCTTCATTTTCTTGAGTTAGTTTTTTCTTTTCTCCCTCATTTGTGGTGGCTTGCAAACCATTTTCAAACTGAAGCTCCATGACTTGCCTTTCCAACTTGCTTATAGTAGCCCTGTACTCGTTTTCTCTGGTCAACTAGTCCCATTGCACCTGTGCTCCGTCGGTGAACTGTTGGACATGCGGTCTTTTTGCGGGCCTTTCGGGTTCCTGATGAACTCGGGATCTTTTACCATAACAAGCAGGGTAGCCAGGCTCTAACTCTCCTCTAGATATATCTCGTACTTGAGTTTTAGACTCTAAGAATCTACACTGATGCCAAATCCGACGCACTTTTTCTTCTGGGAAGGCAGCTTTGGGTTCTAACTCAATGACCTGTCGACTCAAATCTTCATCGTGTGGGTGGTCTGGTATCGGCCTAACTGACGTAGGACACTGTACGGAGCATAAGGCTGGATACTCCGAAGACCCATCAACAGCAGAAAACACTCCTCAGCCGACATATAGATTACTTCTCCGACCGACAGCCACCCGAACGTCCATTTGATTTTGTTTGGGGTCAAGGATCTCAAGTGAGCATGCCATGCTTTTGTACCCTCCGGGAACTCATAACCATCTACCCGCTTTTCATGTTTTTCGATGCATTCGAGACCAGTCATACCACAATTCAGATATCCCGAGCGATGGCAAAGGTGTTCCTTCATCCACAGTTGTAACAGCATATTGCACCCTTCAAAGAACTTTCCCCCTTCTCGGCAAAGGGTCAGAGCTCGGTACATTTCTGCCAAGATCATCGGCACTATGGTCCCATTTGCCTTTTTCATCATAAAGGCAGCTATCCCCACGAGTCCCAACTCTTCGAAAACGAAGATTTTAAGGTTGTGTCGGCTAACCGGCCGAACCTTGAAAAATGACTAAAGGTGGTTGTTCTTGCGAAAACAGCCTTCCGGCGCCCTTTTGAGGGACATTCGGCTATTCTTGACAAGAATGGCATCACCTTACTTATGCATATTAAAATTTTTTTGGTCTTTTGGGCTATTTTTGCAAAAAGGGAAGTTGGACCCGATGGGGGTTGCCTACGTATCTCACACCCTGTGAGAATCAAACTGGCGTAGTTCGGGCAAATAAAACAAAACCAACTATTTTTGCAAGCAAAACCTTTTCTTCTTTGTTTTTTGTTCATTTTTCTCAAAATTCGACAGAGTGTCAGTACCATTTGGACATTGGTTTTTCTCTTTCAAAACTGGTGACTAACTCACTTAACCCTTACACTGCTATTTTTTCTTTTTTCCAATTTTCTCCCATCACTCAAAAGCCGGTCAGCATGCAAACCCGAAGCAAATAAATGCAACAAATAGCACGTAAAATATGCATCAGGATGGTCTGTTATTTTGGGTACACATGTCCTAGACGGAGCCAACCCCTGTGTTGAGTCCCCTAAGTCAAATGCATGTGATGCAACAAACGCTCCTACTAGGGATCCGGAATGAGACTGAGTTATTCTAGGTTTAAAAACCTGGGTTCATTTGTTCTAGACCTGGCTTACCCGAGCGGACAACTCGAGCCGGGGGGGGGAGGGGGGGCAGCGTACCGGGAATACAGAAGCTTCGCCGGCTTTGCAACTTATCCGAACCTCGTTCTAAATTTTGGAATATGACTCTAACAGAAAAGAAGTCACACAAAGTGCACACTCCTTCATGATTTAGAAGACTCAGAGAGAATAAGGGTTTCGTAACAGTTTATATACAGTTCACCAATATTAAAGCAGTAAAAAGCAACATTTAGCACATTAGGCCCAAACATGTATCAAAATCAGATAAAGCCAAATATAACAATTTAATCTAAGCTCGAATTCTTGAACCCTGAACCAAAAGTTCTGGGTTCTTATCCCCAGCAGAGTCGCCAGAGCTGTCACACCTTCTTTTTCTACTACACCCCCGGAAGAGGGTATAATAAAGGGGAGTTTTTTCCAATTAAAGGACAATCGAAATGGGATTATTTAATAAAAGAATTCAGAGTCGCCACTTGGGAGATTTATGGTGTCCCAAGTCACCGGTTCAAATCCCGAATCGAGGAAAGGGTTGACTCTGTATTACAGTCCACGAACCAGAAATTCGGGTAAGGAATTCCGTTAACCCGGGAGAAGGTGTTAGGAATTCCCGAGTTCCGTAGTTCTAGCACGGTCGCTCAACTGTTGCAATTGGCATGATTATCTGATTTAAACAATTTGGACCTATGTGTATTTTTATTTTAACCGCTTTTATTCATTTTTAAAAAAGATTTAACGTCGTCTAAAATATGTCTTTGGATCGCGTCACATGAAATGCACCCGCAATCCGAAACACATTTTATCCAACGTTATAAGGATTTGGATTTGGGTCACATGAAATGCACACTCGAGTTTTAGGAAAGTAGATTATTAAATAACGCGCCTAAAAGCAACTACGCGTTGTTAACTTTGCGAGGGCCATGGAAATTCGCTAAATGGCTCGCCTCGAATTCTAAGTATTTTAAAAGAAATAATTAGATGAGGGCCACACATTCAAGATTTTATTTGGCGCGGCGCACCTCAATTTATTCTAACTTAAAGATTTCTACTTTTAAACTAAAGGGCCATAAATTAAGGTTCGACTAATATGGCGCACCTCAAGCCCATTTTAAGAGTCAAATTAATTAAGGGAAGCTTAAAGGAAATTCATAAAAATCGGCCTTACTTATCAACTAAAAAAAACACCGTACTAAAGGGATCAATTATCTAAAATAGAAATTACACAGAAACAATTAAGCGGGGTTATGTAATTGAATCGGAGCTCGAGTGTTATTCAGTTGGGCCAACGTTTGGCCCAGTTCTTGTGGTCCAAACAATTCAAATCAAATAATGCAAATCCACTGATGCCAACACAGAACTTGAAATCGAATTAACCAACATCAAACTCTGATTTTTAAACATTTAAAACAAATTAACTAAGCCAAATTTTAATTTTATCTTTCATGCATCTTCCGGGTCAAGTTTGCTACCAGAACAATCCAACAGCTAAGCGAATGAACCATTGGGCTCAAGCAGCAAGCCCAAATAATAGTAGCAGGCCATCTGCCCCTGCGAATAGTTTCGGAATCCAAAGCTCAATGAGCCCAACCCTGTAAAGAATGAGGTTGAGGATCCCAGACTCAATATCGAGTCCTCACCAAAGCAAAACAACCCTTTACCTTCAACCATAAATTGATAATTTCATCACTACTCGATAGCCAGTACACTAGAAGATTTCGAATATTACTAAGAACACATGCTCGACTTCAAACTAACAAATACTCATGCTTGAATTCAAACTTAGGCTAGGCTTACAAAACACGACATAAAACCTCAAACCAAACTAACTCTTTCTCAATACCAAATGATAACAAAATCTAGAGACTTAATCAGCATCCAGAACTCATAATGAGCACATATTCATTTATAGAGCATGCTAGAGACATGAGACAACATGTATGCTTCAAAATTCATTACAGAACACTAAAGAAATAAAGTAAAAGCAAACGGAATGAAATTTAAATGTGGCTTGTATTCAATCAGGCTCCAACTCAAAATACATCATTTGTTGACAGTGATTTGGAAGAATACCTGGAATTTGCAACAGAATAGGAGAAGGATAGTCAGCAACAGTAAAACAAAGCAGCAGCAAATGAATTAACCCAGAAATAACCGAGGGAAAAACAGCTTTGAAACAAGTTTGAACTACCAGAACTCCCAAAGAATGTTCAGTAGCCAAAGACAACCAAAAATTGGACCCAAAGCTCTTGAAAATCAACCAAAATCAAGTCATTTTCACCATTGACTATCCAGAAATGATTTCAGAAAATAAAAGTTTCGAGGATCGACCAATCCTTTAATGGAATAGTGTTTCTCTAGCTATTCTCAGCTGTTTTTGATTTTCAAGGTTTTCTAGCTCTCAAAATCTGAATTAAGCTTCAAGTAACTATGCCTTTATAGGCAAGTTACTAGGGTATCCTTAAGGGCTTAGTCATTTCCCTTTAGTCCTTTTCAAATTTTCCTTTTTGCTAGTTAGTCCTTCATTTTTTGACTTGTGGATCAAGTTAGTCTATTTTGCAGCTTCTGGAAAGCTTCCTAAGCTGATATTTGAGAGATTCTCTAGCTACATTACCCTAATTACCCCTAGATTGCCCTGTTTTTACCCCTGAAAACCAGACCAACATGGGTCAAGGGTCAAGTTGACCCAAAGGTTTAATTCACAATCCCGGGCTGGTAAAACCAGATTGAACCTCTTTCCTGGGCTTCAAATTTCATAGCCCGCATGGAATCATTGGGCTAAGCAGAATTGCCTAAGAAAAAAACGACATGCCTGAACAAACTCAATTTTAAAACACTCAAGCAGACTAATTTAAAAATGAAAACAAACGGGACAGAAGAAGTAAGAGGGACGGAGAATAGGACTTAAAACAAACAAAATAAGGAATAGAAAAATGAAAGAAAACAAACGGACTGAAATTTACCTAAACCAAGTGGAAAAGGTCTTGAAAATCATCAAAAGAAACTCCGATTTTCGAACGAAATAGGCCTTAATCGTGTGTTTTCAAACGAAAACACGCGAATAGAGCCAATTTCGGCCTTAAACCTTCGTTAAATGCAACCAATTTGGGTTTGGGATTTTAGGGTTCAAACCTTTGATTTAAAATTCGAAGAGTTCTGGGGTGATTCAAGGGAAAGTGTTTGCGGATTTGGGATGTGGAGGTGGAGGAGATGATTTGGTGTAAATTTGGTGTCGATTTGAGGTGGCGCCGCCACCAATGGCGGTGGGAATCCACCGGCGGCTTCTAGGGTTTGCAGGTTAGAGTCTCTGAGAATGTGAAAGAGACGATGAGGGGGGGTGGTGGGTAAGAGATTTTCGGACAATTTTATATCAGGGCCTCCCCACTTCTGAGCGGTTGGATCAACAACCTCGACAGCTCAAATTCATTTTAAATGGAACGATGTCGTTTGGACGAAGGGACAACTGGACCGGGTCAGGGTGATTTTGGGCCGGGTAAAGGGTGGGTTTGGACGAGTTTCAGGGGAAGGGATGGTTTGGGCCTGGAAAATTAGAGAATTGGCCCAAACAAATGATCTTTTATTAATGCAACCATTTTCTTTTCATTTTCTTTTTCTTTTTCTCTTTTTTTTTCATTTTCAGATTTTGTTAAACACAAAATAAAACCTGATTTAACTCTAAAATAAAATTAATAACTAATTGCCTTCTCCAAAATTAACTAAGTCCTATATTAAAAGAAAACTATAAAATTCGAAAATTAAAGAGTCAAAAATGCAAAATGAGCTATTTTTGCTATTTTCTTTCCTATTTTGCCACAATTGATTAACTAATTAACCTAATAATATAAAATTGGACCCTAAATACAAGTGCACATATATTTTTGTATTTTTCACTACTTTAAAATACACAGACAAAAATACAAACAATTAACAGAAACTGCCACAAAAACTACAAAATTGCAAACGCTGAAAAAGAATTATTTTGTTTTGAATTTATGGGAGTAATTCATATAGGGCAAAAATCACGTGCTCACATCCATTCGTATACTGAACCTCCCCACTTGCATATCAAGCACCTCCACCCACATATCAAGCACCTCCACCCACCTATCAACCGTCACCTCCACCTACATATCAACCCTCGTCCCCCAGATATTCCCAACCAGCCACAGCCTATCACACCTATAATTCCCAACTATCTCATTTTCAGTCACCTCCAACTCGTCAAAATTACCCAAGACCGCGACCCAATTTTGACCGCAGACCACCCAAACAATACACTGCCATTGCTGAACCCATCGACCAGCTATATGAAAGGTTGAAGGTCGCTGGTTATGTCACTCCCATCCCTGCTGTGGCCACGGAGAACTCATCCTAATATGTTAACCCGAATAAGACTTGTGCGTACCATTCCGATATGAAAGGGCACGCCATTGACGAATGTCGCACATTGAAGGACAAAATCCAGGCTTTGATTGACAACAAGATCATCCAGGCAAAGGAGGCTACGCCTAATGTCCGCAATAACCCCCTCCCAGATCACCGGGGTGAAGGTGTATATATGATAGATATGGATGAAGAATGGGATCCGGAGGGATCGATCGGACTTATCAAAGAAGGTGACGATCCCAAGAAACCCGCAGTCACCCTCAACCCCATTATAGTGCAGGTACAGTCGCTAGTGGAGGACGAGGTAACAGCATCAGTCCCATTTGAAGTTGAGGTAGAACCCCCTGCAGTTGCACCTATTCCATTTGAGGTGAAAGTAGCCACACCATTTACAGTGATAGTATCAATCACACCGCCTTTCAGCACCGAGGTTGTGCCATGGGATTATGTGGTCGAAGCTAGAAGAAAAGGAAAAACCAAGATGGGAGAATCTGGTGCTGCACAAGGGATGACTAGGACTGGAAGGGTCTATACACCCGAGCATTTGGGAGAGTCCAGTAAACAGGCCTCTAACAGACCTCCCATTATCGAAACAGGTCCAGATGACCTCTGGAGGAAAGTACAAGCAAGGGAGTATTCAGTCATCGATCATCTGAACAAGACTCCTGCTCAAATATCTATCCTGTCGCTGCTACAGAATTCAGAAGCACGCAGGAACGCTCTGATAAAAGTACTGAACGAAGCATATATGCCCAATAACATCACAAGCGGAAAAATGGCTAACATAGTGGGACAGGTATTGGAAAGTCACAAAATCACTTTCCACAAGGATGAGTTGCCGCCTGAAGGTTTGAATCACAATAGAGCACTACATATCACAGTGCAATGCGAAGACTACTTCATTACCAGGGTCCTGATTGATGGAGGATCCAGTCTCAATATTTGCCCATTAACAACACTGAAGAGGTTGGGCAAAGGCCTATACGAGATACGAGAAGGGACCATGAACGTAAAGGCATTTGATGGGTCTCAGAGGGCTACCATCGGGGAAATTAATCTCTGTCTACAAATGGGGCCTACTGGTTTGATGTCGAGTTTCAGGTGCTGGACATATCTGCATCCTACAATCTGCTATTGGGACGACCATGGATACACGCCGCTGGGGCTGTGGCATCAACTTTGCATCAGGCAGTGAAATTTGAGTGGAACCATCAGGAGGTGATTATCCATGGAGACGGGAGCAACCCCATTTACACCCGTCAGACTATTCCGATGGTCGAGAATAAGAGAAAGCTAGGTGGAGAAACTTATCATCATATTGAGCGGGTCAATGCAATCAACAAAGATAAGTGGTGGGATAGCAAGATAGCAAGCATGATTAACTGGGGAGGGTATGAGCCTGGCAAGGGTCTTGGTAAAAATCTTCAGGGCATCACCAAGACAATACAACCAAAGCGCCATGGTACCACTTTTGGGATGGGATATCAATACACCTGGCAAGAATACAATGACTGGTCACCACCATGGCGTGGTCTGTACTATCCATTGGAGCAGCCTATACCGCACTTGAATCAGACCTTCCAACAGGCCGACATCATATGGGGATCAAAAGAGGAAGAAGCACTGGCAGCCTTAAGGAACCTGTTCTTGGAGGATGAGGACATGGACTGTTGTGTAATTGTTAAGGAGGAGGAGGAGGAGGAGGAAGGACCTACCATCCGAACTGGGGAGAGAGGATCATCCCTCAAGAATTGGACTGTCAGACCATCTAGGGCCCGACGAGTCCCGGGGTAGCAAGGCTGAACATCATTATTTTGTTTATTTTCTAAGAAAAATGATTTCCCTTTTTGGCATTTTGTTTTAAATAATATTTCCAATGTTCCGAAACGTTGTTTAAATCATCGAAAATCGCTTTTATGCTTTAATGAATCAATATTTATTATTACCATTTTTTCTCTCATATCTTTATCTATACAGCATTACCATTTCCTGTCTCGATGAACCAACAACTGTGACATGTAATGAGACGACGCAACAAAAGGATAGTGATTCGGAAGAAGAAATGTCATACCCGAGGAATTTGTCAGAGAAGTAGAAGACTTTGAGAACAAGCCCAAGTCCAATCTGGACGAAACTGAAATAATCAACTTAGGAGACTCTGAAACTGTCAAGGAAACCCGCATCAACATCCACTTGTCGCCATCAGAAAAAGAAGAGTACACACAGTTCTTGAAAGGGTATGAGGACGTCTTTGCATGGTCATACAATGATATGACCGGGTTGAGTACATCCATTGTGGCTCACAAGTTGCCCACAAACCCAGCATGTCCACCAGTAAAACAGAAACTCAGGAAGTTCAAGCCTAACATGAGTCTGAAAATCAAGGAGGAGGTTACTAAGCAAATCAAGGCCAAGGTCCTCAGGGTGGTTGAATACCCAACTTGGCTGGCCAACTTCGTGCCACTTCCAAAGAAGGATGGGAAGGTCAGGGTCTGTGTTGATTATCGGAATCTCAACAGGGCCAGCCCAAAGGATGATTTCCCGCTTCCAAACATACACATCCTAATCGACAATTGTGCCAAGCATGAACTCCAATCTTTTGTGGATTGTTTTTCCGGTTACCATCAGATCTGGATGGACGAAGAGGACGCTGAGAAAACGTCTTTCATTACACCATGGGGAGTATACTGTTATAATATGATGACATTCGGTCTAAAGAATGCTGGGACCACCTACATGAGGGTTATGACTACCATTTTTCATGATACATAAGGAGATCGAGGTATATGTGGACGACGTCATCATCAAATACAAGAAAGCCACAGATCATATAGCCGATTTGAGGAAGTTTTTCGACAGACTACGGAAATATAACCTGAAACTAAACCCCGCAAAATGCGCTTTTGGGGTTTCCGCCGGAAAGTTACTTGGGTTCATTGTCAGACGCTGAGGGATAGAATTGGACCCGTCAAAAGTCAAAGCCATCCAGGAGCTACCACGGCCGAAGAGTAAGAAAGATGTAATGAGTTTTCTAGGACGGCTAAACTACATCAGCCGGTTCATAGCCCAGTCCACAGTTATATGTGAGCCAATTTTCAAGATGTTGAAGAAGGATGCTGCAACTAGTTGGACCGAAGATTGTCAAAAGGCTTTCGACAAGATCAAGGAGTACTTATCAACACCACCAGTCTTGGTCCCGCCAGAGCCAGGTAGACCCTTGCTACTCTACCTTGCAATGCTAGATGGAGCCTTCGACTGGATTCTGGGGTAGCACGACGAGACAGGGAGAAAGGAACAAGCTATCTATAACCTGAGTAAGAAGTTCACTCCATATGAAGCGCGATACTCTCTGTTGGAATGTACCTGCTGCGCCCTGACTTGGATAGCTCAGAAGCTGAGGAATTACTTCTGTGCCTACACAACATACCTCATATCAAGGATGGATCCCTTGAAATATATCTTTCAGAAACCCATGCCCACTGGCAAGCTGGCTAAGTGGCAAATCCTGTTAAGCGAGTTCGACATTGTTTATGTGACTCAAAAAGGGGTCAAGGGACAGGCACTAGCAGATCATCTTGCTGAGAACCCTGTGGAAGGAGAATACGAACCCCTGAAAACTTAGTTTCCCGATGAAGAAGTGTTATTCATAGGAGAAGACACTGCCGAATCCTACGACGGTTGGAGAGTGTTCTTTGACGGAGCGGCCATTTTTAAGGGAGTCGGCATTGGAGCCGTCTTGGTGTCAGAAACTGGCCAACATCATCCGGTATCGCTAAACTCAGATTTCCCTGCACCAACAACATAGCAGAGTATGAAGCCTGCATACTAGGGCTCAACATGGCCATCGACATGAATATTTAGGAGCTGTTGGTAATCGGTGATTCAGATTTGCTCTTGCACCAGGTACAAGGAGAATGGGCCACCAAGAATTCCAAGATACTGCCATATCTGCACCATGTGCAGGAATTGAGAAAGAGGTTCACGAAGATAGAGTTTCGGCATGTTCCCAGGATTCGAAACGAGTTCGCCGATGAATTGGCTATTTGTCCCATGATACAGCATCCCGACAGGAACTTCGTCGATCCCATCCCAGTAAGGATCCACAGCCAACCGGTGTATTGTGCCCATGTTGCAGAAGAAACAGACGGGAAGCCTTGGTTTCACGATATCAAAGAATATTTGGCAAAAGGAGAATATCCGGATCATGCAAATCATACTCAGAAACGTACGCTTCGAAGGTTGTCCAATAACTTCTTCCACAGCGGAGGAACCTTGTACAGAAGAACTCCTGATTTGGGATTGCTAAGGTGTGCCGACGCGAAAGAAGCTTCTAAGCTATTTGAGGAGATACATGCTGGGACTTGCGGCCCGCATATGAATGGTTTTGTCTTGGCGAAGAAGATACTTAGGGCTGGTTATTTCTGGATGACCATAGAGACAGATTGCGTCCAGTATGTCCAAAAATGCTACCAATGTCAAGTACATGCCGATATGATAAAAGTGCCGCCAAATGAGCTCAATGCAACAAGCTCACCTTGGCCATTCGTCGCCTGGGGAATGGATGTCATTAGTCCCACCGCCTCAAATGGGCATCGGTTTTCATCTTGGTAGCTATTTATTACTTCACCAAATGGGTCGAAGCAGCATCTTACAAGGCAGTAACGAAGAAAGTCGTAGCAGATTTTGTCCGCGATCAGATTATTTGCCGGTTTGGAGTTCCAGAATCAATCATCACTGACAATGCCTCCAATCTCAACAGTAATCTGATGAAGACCATGTGTGAGACTTTCAAAATCAAGCACAAGAATTCCACAGCCTATAGACCTCAGATGAACGGAGCTGTAGAAGCCGCTAACAAGAATATCAAGAAGATACAGAGAAAGATGGTAGAAAATCACAAACAATGGCACGAGAAGCTTCCATTCGCTTTATTGGGATACCGTACCACAGTCCGCACATCAACCGGGGCAACTCCTTACTTATGGTTTATGGTACTGAAGCTGTTATTCCTGCTGAAGTGTGTCACACCTCCTTTTACTACCCCGAAAGGGCGTATAAGGGAGTTTTTTTCCAATTAAAGTGACAATCAAAACGGGATTATTTATTATATTCAGAGTCGCCACTTGGGATAATTTATGGTGTCCCAAGTCACCGGTTTAGAATCCTGAATCGAGGAAAGATTTGACTTTGTTTATGTCTGCGAAACACAGAAATCCGGGTAAGAAATTCTTTTAACCCGGGAGAAGGTGTTAGGCACTCTCGAATTCCGTGGTTCTAGCACGGTCGCTTTGATCATACTTGGCTCATTAAAATTGTTTAATTACTGATTTTAAAACCTATGTGCATTTGCTTTTAAGTTAAGAAAATTATCTTGAAACGGTTCACGCGTACGTGTACCCGTTTGTTTGACGCGTCAAAAATCATGTAACGCGAACGTGTCCACAATTAATAACGCTTTATTATTATTATTAAGAAAGTTTGGCCGAAGTTGCGCGAACACATACTCCGGTTTTATTTTAGAAATCGTAATCGTGTCACGCGAACGTGTACACAATCACAATAATATATCGAGCGGGCCTAGAGCAACTACGAGCATTTGTCATTTTTATATCTAGGTTACGAAATTAATACGAGGGCCATGTTTGAATGAATGGTGGATGGCACACCTCGGATTATATGAACTAAATTTAATTAGTGGCCTATTAAAACCAATTTTATTATTAAAGAAGTTTGATCGAAGTTGCACGAACGCATACTTCGAGTCTTCTTTAGAGTTAAATTTGCAATTATGTTACGTGAACGTATACATAATCGCAATACTAATCTAAATCGGTCCTAAAGCAAACTACGATTGTTCAAATTAATAACAAAGTTTGAAAGAGCCATGGAAAATTGAATTGATGGCACACCCCGCTTTTTAGAATATTAAACTCTTGAATTAAATTTGTGAGGGCCATATATTATGGTTTTTAGACATGACACACCTCAATTCATTTAAAGGAGCACATTTAGCTAACAGGTTGTATCCTCTTATCCTTAATTGATTCGAACTAAAGGAAAGACTGTGGGTGATAAGAAGAGTTGGAGTACATGTATTGGGCTTTTGATTATTCGAAACCATTTGGTTTGGGCTTGTACCCAAAGAGATTATTTTTAAAAATAAAAAAGAAACTACATTCGAAATGAACCCAGAAATGGCCAGGCAGAATACTGTCCTTTTCCAAACAGGCCGTAGGTCCTAGCCCAAATTGCCAATCAGGCTGGACTGCCCACATTCGACATGCAATTGACTCGATTAAACCACACACGGCATGCTGTTCTTCAACTTGGAAAATATTTGCTATTTTTGAGAGCATTGATACAACAACATAACAATCCTTTACTACCTAGTGAAAGAAACTAGCAGCTACAAAAAGCAATCTAAACAGAGTATTTATTAACCCCAACTTTGAAAGAACCAACTACACTAACATTGCTTAAACCTGTTCAAACCCAGACAGCAGGTCCAAAGCAATAATGGACCAAGTCTATGAAATCTTCAACATTAAAATCACCGAACTTCTTTCACTAAAATTTATACACCTATTCTGCATATATCAATCCATTAAACACAAGGTAATTATGCCAACACATGCCAAAGCCTCACATATTAACTTACAAACACCAAAACCAATCACTAGTTCCACATTACGACTACAAAAGGACCCAAACAGACCCTTTTCAGGAGAGTGCTAAAGCATCCAACATAAGGCTAATTAGACCCCAATTTAACATAAAGAAATAGAACAAAAGAAACTAATTCTGAAATGGTTTCAACCTGAATCTGAAACTCTCATCAACTCTGAACATTCATCTATTCCCATGGTAAACTTAGATTAACTTGCAACCTAATAAGAGATATTGGAAACTTAACCCCAAACTTAATAGCATGATAATACATCAATAGCATGTAAGGGCAGCAAAAATATAAAGAAAACTAGGCTATTACAGAACATGAATGTAATTTGAAAAGCAAGGAAGTAAAATTCAACAAGAAACAAGTTGTATTCATCATATTTCCATATTCAAATTCCATGTTACACTTCATATGTTATCCATAGTCCAAAAGATACCTGGAAGTCAAGAGAAAAACAAGGAGAACGAGGAATTAGCAACAGCAGTAGATCAGCTCAATAACTCAGCAAATCCAGCTTCTTTCAAACCAAATTAAACCCAGATAAGCACAGTTCTTTGGAGCTTTTTAAAATTCTGACTAACAATGTAAACAAGGAGCAAAACCAAGCAAGTTTCTACTACAAGATGCCAGTAACTTTCAGTGTTTTCAAAGTCTAGAAGAGCTCAGCCGTTTCTGAAAATTTTTAGGATTCTAAATCTCTGAAGTCTGCCTTCACAATGAAGGAAACATGCCGTTTATAGAAAGCCTTTAGGGCAGCAGAAATGGTTTTTAGTTTTGCCCAATACCCCCTCCCTGATTCTTTATTCTTTCATTTTAAACCCTGAAGTTCTAAACGAATTACTGAAAATACCCAATACCCTCTTTCCTGGAAGTTTCCTATTCAGTTTTTACAAGATTCTCTCAATCAAAATTCCCCAAATACCCTTTAGTCCCCTGTTAATTACTTTCAAGAACCGGATATGGGTCAAGTTGACCCAACAATCAACCCAAAACCCTGGGCTTGCAAACCTGGATATACCCTCCCCTCTTTGGGCTTCTGTTGATAGAGCCCAAGTCCAAATCAAAACAAAATCCACACAAAAATATAGGCTAAAGGAGTTGCAAAACCAAAATTCTTTTGGAACGAAACTAAAACAAAAAGAGAAGGAATTAATCAAACCTAACACGAAAATTAAAACAAACGTAAACTAACATGCTTTTAATTTTAACATGCAAACAGAAAACTGATTCAAAACAGAAGAATAATAAAAAAGAAAAGAGGAAACAGAAGGGGACGAAGACGGGAACAGAATAGTGGACGGAGAAAAAAATGGGCAAAGAGCGATAATACCTAGATATGCAGACAGACAAGGGCTTGAACGGATCTCTGACATTTTAGATTTGGGCCAAAATTGGCAATAATCGAGTGTTCTCGTTGAGAACAAACGAATAATACTAATTTCAGCCTTAATCACTCTTGGAAACTCGAAGATTTAGAAGATTTGTCTTTTTCTTCTGCTTTTCTTTTAGATCCAAAATTGGTCCGATTTGGTGAGGGTTTGAGGGGACATGGTGGTAGATTGGGACTCAGGGATGAGTGATGGTTGTGTGGTTAAATTTTGAGAGGATTTGGAAGCCGCCGCCGGCGGGAGATGGTGAAGTATTTCGAGGCGGCGCTAGGGTTAGAGGAGATGAGAGGCAGGGAGAAGAAGTGAAGTGTACTAGGTTATCTGATGGGGTTTGGACATTTTTAAACGAAGTGGGGAAAGTATTTAGGGCTGTTGGATGCATTGAGATGAAGGGCCAGAATTTGCTTAACCCAGATGAACTCAAAACGACGTCGTTCGATTAGTTAAAAAGATGGACCGGGTTTGGGGTGATTTGGGCCGGATCTGAACGGGTTTTGCGGGGGAAGATGTTTGGGTTGTGCCAAATTGGCCCAAAAACAAGCAGCCTTTTGTTATTTTCTTTTCTTTTCTTTTCTTTTTAATTTTCAATGTTCTTTTCCTTTTCAAATTAATTAACCAACCAAATTAACTCTTAAATTAAAATAATTTACCAAATTAAGCTAATTACTCATCATAGTATTTACAAAAATTAATTAACTCCTAAATTAAAAGAAGAATTACAAAATTTAAAATTAAAAGGTTAACAATGCAAAAGTAAGCCAATTTTTCTGATTTTCATTTTTTAATAAAGCAATTAATTTACTATTTAGCCTAAAAATGTAAAACTAAATCCTAAATACAATGCATGGTATTTTTGGTACTTTTTTTCATGATATAAATAAAATAAACATGCACAGATAAAATGCAAACAATTAACAAAGGTCCTACGAAAAATCTACAAAATTGCTAATAATGGGAAAATTTTATTTTATTGAATTTATGGGAGTAATTCATATAGGGCAAAAATCACGTGCTCACAGCTGCCCCTCTTTGCTCGGAAACACGAAGAGTTTTCGTGCAAAGATAAAGTGAGCGGATACGAGCGATTTTTGCCCTTTTGAATACTCCGTGGGAAGCATTTTTGAAAGATTTGACCGCACCCTGCTTCCTGGGTTGCCTACATATCCTTGGCTATAAAGGAATCAGGTCAGTGTAGTTCAGGAAGTTTCGGTAGCTGGGACTACCAGGAAGCTGTGATTTCACTGTTGCTGCTGCTACTTCTTGCTGAACCCCTTATTACACCAAGACAAAATAAAAGAAGCTAGACTAAACTATGATCTATGAATTACAAGAATCCTATCTATACTTCCTCAAACTTGACTTGTTGTTTTTGCGGCTCTGTTGACTTGTACTCTCTAGGTGAGCTTCCTTTGTTGCTGACTTGAATTGTATTCTGAGGTGCTTTCCCTTTGTTCTTCAGGCGGGCACCTGACTGCTGAACTTGAATCGTCTTTCTTTGAACATTGCTGCTTTCCCTTTGTTTTCCAGGTGAGCACCTGATTTCCAACACTTGCACTGCTTTTCCTCGAAACTTGAATTGTTTCCCTTTGTTCTCCAGGTGGGCTCCTGATTGCTGAACTCCTTTGAACATTGCTGCTTTCCCTTTGTTCTCCAGGTGGGTGCCTGATTTCCAAAACATGAACTGCTCTCCCTTTGTTCTCCAGGTGGGTGCCTGATTTCCAAAACTTGAACTGCTCTCCCTTTGTTCTCCAGGTGGGCGCCTGATTTCCAAAACTTGAACTGGTCTCCCTTTGTTCTCCAGGTGGGCGCCTGATTTCCAAATAATGAACTGCTCTCCCTTTGTTCTCCAGGTGGGCGCCTGATTTCCAAATCTTGAACTGCTCTCCCTTCGTTCTCCAGGTGGGCGCCTGATTTCCAAAACTTGAATTGCTCTCCCTTTGTTCTCTAGGTCGGCGCCTGATTTCCAAAACTTGAACTGCTTCCCCTTTGTTCTCCAGGTGGGTGCCTGATTCCCAAACTTGAACTGCTCTCCCTTTGTTCTCCAGGTGGGTGCCTGATTACCAAAACTCGAACTGACTCCTCTGAGACTGTTGTTTTCCCTTTGTTCTCCAGGTGGGTGCCTGATTTCCAATACTTGAACTGTCTTCCCTTCGAAACTGCTTTTCTTTGCACTGTCTCCCTTTGTTCTTCAGGTGGGTGCCTGATTTCATCAAAACAGACAAAACAAAAAAAAAATCTGCCCTAGTGTGATATTGGGAACATCTGTGAATGTTAATCAATTCTTGTTATCAAAATAAATTCTAAATTAAATTCCTTTATCCTGAAAATTTCAAACCAAACCCCATTTCGAAAGTGAAAACTTAAATGCCAAATTATATTTCCCAAAAGTAGACCTCTCGTCAGATTTTGTCATTTGCGAGGGCCTCAAAACTTACTAAATCCTGTTATCCAAGGGGGTATTGGAGCTTATTGCCGAGTCTGTCTAGCACTTGCTTTCCTTACGGAGGGTTTCTCCGAAACAAACAAGATTTTCTGCCCCTGTTTCAATCAAAGAAAAATCTTGTCAGTTTAAAAATGTGGTGGTTAGCTTGCGGCATTCTTGCTGTGGGTGGCCCTTCCGCTGTTGTGCTTTGCTTTGACTGGCTGCCTTGAACTGGCCAAGAATTGTTTGACTTTCGAACTGACTCTCAACCGCAGGACCCTGAATGACCCAAGTGTTCTACACCCAAACCGTTGTTTTCACATTCCTGCCCCTTTTATCTGAACCAAACCATTCAACCAATGGAACTTTCACTGACACCTTATTTCCCACTTTACATCATGTTATCTCTGGTATATTCTGGCCGCACTTTGGTTCGTGCAATTGGGAAGTTGGTAGTAAGCTTTGAAATCCCTTCTTACTTGCTGATACAAGACTGACATTAGACAAACCTTAGAGAAATAAACCCAAAAGAAATGAAATGCAATGACTTTGAGAATTAGGAATAAAGAAGAAAATCCAAAACTGGATGACTGTTTGAGGGAAAAAAAGAAGAGAGACTTATCTGAGTGGAGCAGCTGGAACCAATGATAATGACAAGCATTTCGGATTAATCAGCCCAATCTATTCAACCAATCACCTTTCGGTTGTCATACTTTGTGCCCCAAGATCTTCATAACCCAATTTCCTTGCCCAATCACTGACCTTGCTCGGCCTGTGGTGCCCTGAAGGGTTTTCACCAACAGACCTCTCTCATTTGTTCATCTCTCAACTCACCGTCGCCTTACGGTGCCCGTGAGGGTTTTCACCAATAAGACTCTCATTTTTTTATTTCTCTCAGCTTTCCGTCGCCTTACGGTGCCCGTGAGGGTTTTCACCAATAAGACTCTCATTTTCATTTTTCCTGCTTAAACCGGGGTGTTGCCCCTAATATGGATCACCTCTACTTGCTTGACTTGGCATCTCTCGAAGACTGATCGAAAGGTCTTTCTTTGGATCGTAATATGGGCTTTTGGATAAGGTTAGAAAGAAAGGATACCAAAAGGCTCAAAACAACTGAAATGGGTTCAAAATTACAACTCTTGGAATCAGATTTCTTACAACAACCACAACTTCCTGCCCCAGTTTCTTTGCTTGGGGACTTTTGGATTTTTATTTTGATGGGACCGAACCATGAGGCTGCCTACGTATCCTTAAAAGGAATCAGGTCGAACGTAGTTCATGTCATAGGAATTTCTTTGTGGTCGTTACTTCTCTTTTTCTTTTTCCTTTTTTCCTTTTTTTGTCTTTTTCCTTCTTTTTTTTTCCTTTCTTTTCATTCTTTTCCATTCTTTCCTTTTCTTTTCTCTTCTCTTTTCTTCTTTACTTCTTTACTGTACTTCGCTTTTGATTCCAAAGGAGGGGTATGATAGGAAATAAATAAGGCTCAAAGGGGTAACAAAGGATAAAGTGTTTAGATAGCAGAACAAAATGCCTTCGTCATTCCAATCTTCAAAACATGCCAAGTACAAACAAACACAATTTAAACCAAAGAAATCATACATAATATCTTTTGAGTGCATCGGAATTGATAGCCATGTCTACACACTTGCCTTCTATGTCTGTTAAATATAATGCATCATTGGACAACACTCTTGTTATGATGAACGGTCCCTGCCAATTTGGGGCGAACTTGCCTTTTGCTTCAGCCTGATGTGGAAGGATGCGTTTCAATACTTGCTGACCCACTTCAAATTTCCGGGGATGCACCTTCTTGTTGTACGCTCTTGCCATTCTCTTTTGATACAACTGGCCATGACACACTGCTGCCAATCTCTTTTCATCAATCAAACTCAATTGCTCCAGACGGGTTTTGACCCACTCATCATCATCAATTTCGGCTTCAGCAACAATCCAAAGGGACGGGATTTCAATTTCTGTAGGTATTACTGCTTCAATGCCATATACCAACAAATAAGGAGTTGCACCTACTGAAGTGCGAATAGTAGTGCGATAACCCAACAACGCAAAGGGCAACTTTTCATGCCATTGCCTGGAACCTTGCACCATTTTCCGAAGTATCTTCTTTATGTTCTTGTTGGCTGCCTCGACTGGTCCATTCGCCTTGGGGTGGTATGGGGTGGAATTGCGATGCGTAATCTTAAACTGCTGACATACCTCTTTCATCAAGTGACTGTTGAGATTAGCACCATTATCTGTGATGATCACCTTTAGGATCCCGAACCGACAAATGATATTTGAATGGACAAAATCGACCACTGCTTTCTTGGTCACAGACTTGAAAGTTTTAGCTTCAACCCACTTAGTGAAATAATCAATGGCCACCAGAATGAACTTGTGCCCATTGGATGCTGCTGGCTCAATTGGTCCAATGACATCCATACCCCAAGCAACAAAGGGCCATGGCGCGGACATTGTGTGCAATTCAGAGGGTGGAGAATGAATCAAATCTCCGTGTACTTGGCATTGATGGCACTTGCCAATAAAACCGATACAATCTCACTCCATGGTAAGCCAATAATAACCTGCTCGAAGAATTTTCTTTGCCAGAACATACCCACTCATATGAGGCCCGCAAACTCCGGAATGTACTTCAGTCATGATGGTGGTGGCTTGCTTTGCATCGATACATCTCAACAACCCAATATCTGGAGTTCTTTTGTACAAGATCCCTTCGCTCAAGAAAAATCCACTAGCCAATCGTCGAATTGTTCTCTTTTGATCACCTGTGGCTTGTATCGGATATACCCCCATTCTGATGTACTCCCTGATGTCATGAACCATGGTTCGCCGTCTAGTTCTTCCTCAACCATATTACAATAGGCATGCTGATCACGAACTTGAATATACAAAGGGTCGACATAAGTTTTGTCCGGATGGTGCAACATTGACGCCAAGGTGGCCAAAGCATCAGCAACCTCATTATGGATCCTTGGAATATGCCTGAACTCCACTGATCGAAACCGCTGACAAAGATCATGCAAACATTGTCGATACGGTATGAGCTTCAAATCCCGTGTTTCCCATTCTCCTTGAATCTGGTGCACAAGAAGGTCCGAGTCTCCCATGACCAAGACTTCCTGGACTCCCATGTCTACAGCTAACCTCAAACCCACAATGCATGCCTCGTACTTAGCCATGTTGTTGGTGCAATAGAAACAAAGCTGGACCGTAACAGGGTAGTGATGCCCTGTTTCAAAAATGAGTTCGGCCCCTATTCCGACACCTTTCATGTTAGCAGCTCCATCAAAGAAAAGTTTCCAGCCTGGTTCCTTGACCTGCTCCACTTCATCAATATGCATCACTTCTTCATCGTGAAAATAAGTCCTCAATGGTTCATACTCTTCGTCGACCGGGTTTTCGGCCAAATGATCAGCCAATGCTTGGGCTTTCATCGCGGTCTGAGTCACATAGATAATGTCAAACTCTGTGAGCAAGATTTGCCATTTTGCGAGCCTTCCTGTGGGCATGGGCTTCTGAAAGATGTACTTTAAAGGATCCATACGAGAGATGAGATAAGTAGTGTAGGATGACAAAAAATGCTTCAACTTCTGTGCTACCCAAGTTAGGGCGCAACATGTCCTTTCAAGGTGAGTGTACTTGACCTCATAAGATGTGAACTTCTTGCTGAGATAATAGATGGATTGCTCCTTCCTACCAGTGATGTCATGTTGGCCCAATACACAGCCAAACGAATTGTCCAAGACTGTCAAATAAAGGATTAAAGGCCTCCCGGGTTCCGGCGGGACCAACACAGGTAGGTTTGACGAATACTCTTTGATCTTATCAAATGCTTCCTGGCACTCATCAGTCCATTTGACCGCAGCATCCTTCTTCAACAGCTTAAAGATGGGCTCACAAGTTGTCGTGAGTTGAGCAATAAACCTGCTGATGTAATTTAATCGCTCGAGCAAACTCATCACCTCAGTCTTGTTCCTTGGAGGTGGCAATTCTTAAATAGCTTTGATCTTTGATAGGTCCAACTCAATGCCTCGACGACTGACTATAAATCCCAATAGTTTCCCAGATGGAACACCAAATGCGCATTTTGCAGGGTTGAGCTTAAGATTGTACCTGCGGAGCCTCTGGAAAAAATTTCTCAAGTCTTTGACGTGGTCAGACTGCTTCCGGGACTTTATGATCACATCGTCCACGTAGACCTCAATTTCCTTGTGTATCATGTCATGGAATATGGTCGTCATCGCCCTCATGTAAGTTGCCCCAGCGTTTTTCAGACCGAATGGCATCACCCGGTAGCAATAAGTCCCCCATGGCTTGATGAATGCCGTCTTTTCCGCATCCTCCTCATCCATTAAAATCTGATGATACCCCGCATAGCAATCCACAAAAGACCCAGTCTCATGCTTGGCACAATTATCAATCAAAATGTGAATATTTGGCAGTGCGAAATTGTCCTTTGGACTTGCTTTGTTGAGGTCACGGTAATCAACACACACTCTGGTTTTACCATCTTTCTCTGGCACAGGCACAACATTGGCTAACCACGTGGGATACCGTGTGACTCGAATGACTTTTGCATCAAGCTGCTTTGTGACTTCTTCTTTGATCTTTACGCTCATGTCAGTTTTGAACTTTCTCAATTTCTGCTTGATGGGAGGGAATGCTGGATCAATTGGCAAATTATAGACCACCAAATCGGTACTTAAGCCGGGCATATCATTATACGACCATGCAAAATTTTCTCTGACATTATCTGGGTCCCCTAAATTGATTGCTTCCGTATCATTCAGGTTAAGCTTGGGTTTTTCTTCAAAATGACTTAGTTCCTTACTAATCTCTTCAAAGGCCTCATCTTCATCATATTCCGATTCATCATCACACTCTATTTCTTGAATTATTATTTCGGAATTAGATTGACTTTTAAGACTGGGCCGAGGATTCCTCATGCATGTCATGTCATTGAAACCATCATAAAAAGAACTGTAGAGAAAAGAAAAGAAAACAAAAATGAAACTATCAGGAATGATGGAAAAATGGAAATTGCATTTCATTGTAAATAAAGGATAACAGGGTTTGTACATCAACAAGCGAAAAATAAAAGTCTGGGTCACAACCCTGGAATGACCAAGACGGAAAGGAAAACAAAACAAACTACCAAAGCCTTCCAATTGTTAAGCTTTACATTCGGCCCGACGAACTGCACATTTGCCTTGCTAGACCCTTTTCCAACTTCCACCATATTCACATCATCAAACAAACTCTGAAACCTTTCCATTAACTCTTCATCCACGTTAACCACAGGATTGGGAACTGTTGTTGCTGGGCGTTTCCTGGCACTTGGCTTGACGAAAGACCTGGAGAGACGTGGGATAGGCTTTGGAAGTGCCCACACCTTCTGTTTCAACCTTTTAGCTCTTTTCACATCTGCTGCTGTGGGTTTGAATCCAAGACCGAACGTACCCAAATTTTCAGGGAGAGACACCAGCTGTATGATACCCTGTAAGGATGCACCCAAACCTTTACCTGGCACAAATCTATTTTTCAGCATTTCAACGGCCACCATGACGGATGCAGAGGCTATCTTTGGAGCTGGAAGAGACTTCCCTTCTGGAACTTTCTCGATCGGCACCATTTCAGAAACTTGGTATACCCACGGCCCTTCATCGTGTTTGGCCTCAATAAACGGAACAGAGGCATCACTGTGAGCACACAAATTATACTCACCATGTACGACAATTTCTTGTCTGTCCTATTCAAACTTGACCATATGGTGTAATGAAGACGGGACTGCTTTGGCGGTATGTATCCACGGCCGACCCAGCAGCAAATTGTAGGAGACGGACACGTCCATTACTTGGAACTCCATGTGGTGAATTCCACCGGTCCTATTGTCAACTAAAGCACTATATCACCAACTGAATCTTTCCCACCACCGTCAAATCCCCGGACGCATATGCTATTCTGTGAATCCTCACATCATCAACTTTCAGCTTGTTCAGAGTAGAGAGGGGACAGATGTTTGCACTTGAACCATTGTCAAGTAACACCCTGGTGACCATAGACTCTTCACACTTTACCGTAAGATAGAGGGCTTTGTTATGTTCAGTCCCTTCTACGGGCAACTCATCATCAGAAAAGGTGATCCTGTTCACCTTAAATATTTTGTTGGCAATCTTCTCCAGATTTGTTCACTAAACTTTTATCAGGGACATGAGCTTCGTTCAAGATTTTCATCAAGGCCCGACAATGCTCATCTGAATGAATCAACAATGACAGCAATGAAATCTGAGCGTGAGTCTTTCTTAATTTCTCCACGATGGAGTAATCTTGTACTTTTATTTTCCTCAGAAACTCCTCCGCTTCTTCCTCAGTGACTGCTTTCTTTACTAGGATTGAATTATCCTTGAATTCCTTGGCTTTTCTCAACTCTTCCGGGGCAAAGCATCTCCCCGAACGAGTTAGTCCTTGGGCCTCATTGACTTCATAATTCACTTCTTTCCCCTTGTAAGTCACTGTCACCCATTCATAGCTCCAGGGGACAGCCTTGGTGTTGATTACTGGCAACTGGGTTACAGGCTTGATGATGACAGGGTCCGTGCGGGCACCCTTCACAATTAAGATAGGCTTGTTTGCCAATCCTGGCACAATCACTTTTGACTTCGTATTACTTGTGGATCTCTTCTCAACTACCACAGAGGGTTCACGTTTTGTCATGCTCAACTTATTCACTGGTCCTTCAACCATTGTTTTTGCGACAATTTTTCCTTTGGTCGGCTGGACCTCGCTGGATTGAATCATCATAACAGATTGCGATGGCTTCTTGGGCTCCCCACCTTTGTGTACTATCTCGATCATGTTCGTTCCCTCATGGGCTGGTAATGGGTTCTGGTTAATATTGAGTGCCTCTGGGGTTTGTACTTCGATCCGGTTTGTGTCAATGAGCTCCTGGATGGCATTTTGCAAGTGCCAACACTTCTCCGTATCATGCCCTGGAGTTCCAGAACAATATTCACAGCTCACAGAGTAATCAAGATTCTTGGGCGGAGGGTTTGGCAATTTTGACTCAATTGGCCTCAGCACGTCCAATTGCCTCAATTTATGGAACAAACTAGTATAAGACTCCCCCAACGAGGTGAAAGTTTTCTTCCACTGCCTAAAATTCTTGAATGCTAGGTTGGGTCGGATTCCTGGACCGGGAGGGTCTCGGTAGGCTCGGGGAGGTGGGTAAGCATTTTGTTGAGCTAGGTAGGTGTTTTGTGGGACTGGGGGACGCCATTGTGAGTAGGGGGAGGTTGGGTATATGACTGGGTATGGTGGACAGAGATCTGAGGGGTCTAGTGATGGGTAGTAATGCTGGGGTGGATTATAGGGGCTTTGGGTGTAGGTTTTGTGATGGGGTCGAGGCTGGGTATAATGGTGTGACGGGCCCTTTGGTCCAAAACACGATCCTGAATCAATTGTTGCCAATCTTCTTTCTTTTTCTTTCCAATCACTCCTCCGGTACCGTTTTGGATGGCTTGGGTGGTTTCTTTGATGGCCGAATAGCTCATGATTTTGCTTGACTTAAGACCTTCTTCCACCATGCCACCCATCCTCACTACGTCGTTGAATGACTTGCCTATGGCCGATATTAGATGGCCAAAGTAAGTGGGCTCCAAAGCTTGCAGAAAATACTCCACCATTTCGTTCTCCTCCATCGGAGGGTTGACTCTTGCCGCTTGTTCTCTCCAGCAAAAACCATATTATCTGAATCTTTCACTGGGCTTCTTCTCAATTTTAGTTAGAGACAATCGATCCGAAACAATCTCGATGTTGTACTGGAAATGATGAGCGAAAGCTTGGGCCAAATCATCCCAAGTATACCATCTGTTATGATCTTGACGTGTATACCACTCTAACGCCGCGCCACTCAAAACTCTGGCTGAAGTATGCCATTAGCAACTCCTCTCTTCCACCCGCTCCTCTCATCTTACTGCAGAATCCTCTCAAATGGGCCACCAGGTCCCCTTGCCCGTCGTATAAGTCGAATTTAGGCATCTTCAATCCCACAGGCAACTGAACGTCGGGGAATAGACACAAATCTTTGTAGGCCACGCTCACCTGGCCTCCCAATCCCTGCATGCTTCTGAACGATTGTTCCAGGCTTTTTTACTTTCCTGAACATTTCCTCCTGCTCTAGGTTTTTAGGTGGTTTTTCAGTTTCAGTTGGGAGGTCGAAACGGAGAGTATAGGGTAATGATCTGGGGCCTTGAAAGTAGGTTTCGGGGGATAGTATTGGTTATCTTGGGTTTGGAACAAAGGCTCGCTGGAGGATCGATGAAGTGTAGCTGGCGGTGGTTCCACAAAAATAGGGGTGGCTGGTGGAGGGGGGGGGGGTATGGAATTGGTTTAACTGGTGGTGCTTGTGTGGTTTGGGAAGTGGTGCTTTGATAATGGTGGTAATGGGTGAAGCCCGGTGCGTTTTGTGGGGATGAATCAGCAGTGGGAGGTTCTTGGGACTGAGCCAATGGTGGTATGAAAGCGGGATTGGCAGGTATGACAGTGGGGGATGCCCTTTCACCTAGGCTTGGTACATTTCGGCCATCTGATGTTTCAACTTGTACAGTTCTTTTTTCAGATTAACCTTAGACTCATCCCCCTCTCTTGACGGATCAATAACACTTGCATCTAATTCTTGGCCAGCCATAATCAACTTGTCTCTGGACTTGGTATTGTACGAGTGAGTTGCCAGAATGCCGAACAAACTAACCATCTGCCTGGATTTGATGACAACAAGCAAACTTTTTAGCGATTAAGAGCTTAACAGATAGGCGACCGCACGTTGGGGATACAATGCACCTAAACAGTTAACCCTTTCTATCATGCATTTGAATGGCTGCTTGCTTCATCCCGGCTTTCACTAATTCTTTTCATTTTGTATTTTCTTTCTCTCTTTTCATTCCTGTCTTTCTTTGTTGGCTCTCTTTTCTTTCTTTTATTCTCACAATTTCATCCCTCTCTTGTTTTGCCATTATTTTTCCTTTTGCTTATTTCCACTCCTTTTTTTCATTTTATGGCTATGATCGAATCCTATGGGGATTGCCTACGTATCATGACGCCGCATGAATCAGACCAAGCATAGTTCTGGGAGATCATGAATAAAGTAAATAAACCAACTCTTTTTTTGGATTTTGATTTTTTTTTAATTTTCGAAGAAAGACTTATAAAGAAGAAAGATTTTTCTTTTGAATTTTTGTACATTGATTTTGAATCTATGAAAGAAATACTTTTAAGGAAAAAAGAAAATATTTTTACATCTTGAATTTACTTTTCAATTTTTCAAAGAAGAATGAAAATATTTTTGAATTTTGAGAAGAAATTAAAGAAAATATTTTGGATTTTTTAATAATAAATTGGGGTCTCAAAGAAAGGCTTTCAAAAAGGAAGTAAAGGAAAATATATATTTCTTTTGGATTTTTGAAAATTGGGGGCCGGAACCGATGAGGTTTGCCTACGTATCTCACATCCGGTGAGAATCAGACCCGCGTAGTTCTGTCAGTTTGGACATATTTGAAAAAGACACATATTGACTCTTTTTGAAATGACCCCTTTTTTTTGCTTTTCATCTTCTTTTCTTTTTTTTCTTTTGAAAAATTTTTAGCTAGATTTTTCGGNGATTGAATTATCCTTGAATTCCTTGGCTTTTCTCAACTCTTCCGGGGCAAAGCATCTCCCCGAACGAGTTAGTCCTTGGGCCTCATTGACTTTTTCTTTCACTTCTTTCCCCTTGTAATTCACTGTCACCCGTTCATAGCTCCAGGGGACAGCCTTGGTGTTGATTACCAGTAACTGGGTTACAGGCTTGATGATGATAGGGTCCGTGCGGGCACCCTCCACAATTAAGATAGGCTTGTTTGCCAATCCTGGCACAATCACTTTTGACTTCGTATTACTTGTGGATCTCTTCTCAACTACCACAGAGGGTTCACCTTTTGTCATGCACAACTTATTTACTGCTCCTTCAACCATTGTTTTTGCGACAATTTTTCCTTTGGTCGGTTGGACCTCGCTGGATCGAATCATCATAACAGATTGCAATGGCTTTTTGGGCTCCCCACCTTTGTGTACTATCTCGATCATGTTCATTCCCTCATGGGCTGGTAATGGGTTCTGGTTAATATTGGGTGCCTCTGGGGTTTGGACTTCGATCCGGTTTGTGTGAATGAGCTCCTGGATGGCATTTTTCAAGTGCCAGCACTTCTCCGTATCATGCCCCGGAGTCCCAGAACAATATTCACAGCTCACAGAGTAATCAAGATTCTTAGGCGGAGGGTTTGGCAATTTCAACTCAATTGGCCTTACCACGTCCAACTGCCTCAATCTATGGAACATACTAGTATAAGACTCCCCCAACGGGGTGAAAGTTTTCTTCCGCTGCCTCTCATTCTTGAATGCTGGGTTGGGTCGGAAACCTGGACCGGGAGGGTTTCGGTAGGCTCGGGGAGGTGGGTAAGCATTTTGTGGAGTTGGGTAGGTGTTTTGTGGGACTGGGGGACGCCATTGTGAGTAGGGGGAGGATAGGTATATGACTGGGTATGGTGGAAAGAGATCTGAGGGTCTGGTGATGGGTAGTAATGCTGGGGTGGATTATAGGGGTTTTGGGTGTAGGTTCTGTGATAGGGTCGAGGCTGGGTATAATGGTGTGACGGGCTTTTTGGTCCAAACCACGATCCTGAATCAATTGTTGCCATATCTTCTTTCTTTTTCTTTCCAATCACTCCTCCGGTACCGTTTTGGATGACTTGGGTGGTTGCTTTGATGGCCGAATAGCTCATTCTTTTGCTTAACTTAAGACCTTCTTCCACCATGCCACCCATCTTCACTACCTCGTTGAATGACTTGCCTATGGCCGATATCAGATGGCCAAAGTAAGTGGGCTCCAAAGCTTGCAGAAAATACTCTACCATTTCGTTCTCCTCCATCGGAGGGTTGACTCCTGCCGCTTGTTCTCTCCTGAGAAAACCATATTCTCTGAAGCTTTCACTAGGCTTCTTCTCAATTTTAGTTAGAGACAATCGATCCGGAACAATCTCGATGTTGTACTGGAAATGACGAGCGAAAGCTTGGGCCAAATCATCCCAAGTATACCATCTGTTATGATCTTGACGTGTATACCACTCTAACGCCGCGCCACTCAAACTCTGGCTGAAGTATGCCATTAGCAACTCATCTCTTCCACCTGTTCCTCTCATCTCACTGCAGAATCCCCTCAAATGGGCCACCGGGTCCCTGTGCCCGTCATATAAGTCGAATTTAGGCATCTTGAACCCCAAAGGCAACTGAACGTCAGGGAATAGACACAAATCTTTATAGGCCACGCTCACCTGGCCTCCCAATCCCTGCATGCTTCTGAACGATTGTTCCAGGATTTTTACTTTCCTGAACATTTCCTCCTGCTCTGGATTTTTAGGTGGTTTTTCAGTCTCAGTTGGGAGGTCGAAACGGGGAGTGTAGGGGTAATGATCTGGGGCCTTAAAAGTAGGTTCCGGGGAATAGTATTGGTTATCTTGGGTTTGGAACAAAGGCTCGCTGGAGGATCGATGAAGTGTAGCTGGCGGTGGTGCCACAAAAATAGGGGTGGCTGGCGGAGGGGGGTATGGAATTGGTTTAACTGGTGGTGCTTGTGTGGTTTGGGAAGTGGTGCCTTGATAATGGTGGTAATGGGTGAAGCCCGGTGCATTTTGTGGGGATGAATCAGCAGTGGGAGGTTCTTGGGACTGTGCCAATGGTGGTATGAAAGCGGGATTGGCAGGGTATGACGGTGCGGGATGCCCTTTAACCCAGGCTTGGTACATTTCGGCCATCTGATGTTTCAACTTGTACAGTTCTTCTTTCAGATTAACCTCAGACTCTTCCCCCTCTCTTGACGGATCAATACACTTGCATCCAATTCTTGGCCAGCCATAATCAACTTGTCTCTCGACCTGGTGTTGTACGAGTGAGTTGCTAGAATGCCGAACAAACTAACCACCTGCCTGAATTTGATGACAACAAGCAAACTTGTTAGCGATTAAGAGCTTAACAGATAGGCAACCGCACGTTGGGGATGCAATGCACCTAAACAGTTAACCCTTTCTATCATGCATTTGACTGGCTGCTTGCTTCATCCCGGCTTTCACTAATTCTTTTCATTTTGCATTTTCTTTCTCTCTTTTCATTCCCGTCTTTCTTCGTTGGCCCTCTTTTCTTTCTTTTATTCTCACGATTTCTTCCCTCTCTTGTTTTGCCATTATTTTTCCTTTTGCTTATGTCCACTCTTTTTTTCATTTTATGGCTATGATCGAATCCTATGGAGATTGCCTACGTATCATGACGCCGCATGAATCAGACCAAGCGTAGTTCTGAGAGATCATGAATAAAGTAAATAAACCAACTCTTTTTTTTTGGATTTTGATTTTTTTTAATTTCCGAAGAAAGACTTATAAAGAAAAAAGATTTTTCTTTTGAATTTTTGTACATTTGTTTTGAATCTATGAAAGAAATACTTTTAAGGCAAAAAGAAAATATTTTTGCATCTTGAATTTACTTTTCAATTTTTGAAAGAAGAATGAAAATATTTTTGAATTTTGAGAAGAAATTAAAGAAAATATTTTGGATTTTTTTTTAAATAAATTGGGGTCTCAAAGAAAGGCTTTCCAACAAGGAAGTAAAGGAAATATATATCTTTTTTGGATTTTTGAAAATTGGGGGCCGAAACCGATGAGGTTTGCCTACGTATCTCACATCCGGTGAGAATCAGACCCGCGTAGTTCTGTCAGTTTTGACACATTTGAAAAGGACACAGTATTGACTCTTTTTGAAATGACTCTCTTTCTTTTCCTCTTTTTTTGAAAAATTTTGGCAGAGTTTCGGGACATTTCCAAATACCGGAGATTTTTCAGAATCGGATTTTATTTCTTTCCCTACATCACTCTTGGTTTTTCTTTTGCTTTATTTCCCTAAATGGTCAGCATGCAGGCCAAAACAAATAAATGTTCACATAGCACATAGGATGCATCAGGATGGTCTATTATTTTGGGGTACACCTGTCCTAGACGGACCCAACCCCTGTGTTGAGTCCCCTAAGTCAAATGCACATGATGCAAACAAGCGCTCCTACTGGGTATCCGGCATGAGGCTGTGTTTTTCTAGGTTTAAATCCTGGGTTTGTGGTCTAGACTTGGGTTACCCGAGCGGACAACTGGGGCCGAAGAGGGGGCGACGTACCGGGACCACTAAAGTCTACCCGGCCTTGTCGCTGGCCCAGCCTCGTTCTATTTGGTATAATTTCTACAGAAAAAGCGGGTCACACGAACGTGTACACCATTTTTAGAAGACTCAGAGGGGTGGCGTAAGAAGACAATTATATACAATTCAAACAATATTAAAGCGGTAAACAGATAGAATTTAGCACAAAAGGTTCACAGAAAACAGTAATATTAACAATAAATGAAGCCAAGTAAAAATCATTTTAACAAGCTCAAATTCTGAACCCTGAACCAGAGATTCTGGGTTCTTCTCCCCAGCAGAGTCACCAGACCTAATCTCAATCGGGCCTAAAGCAAACTACGATTGTTCAAATTAATAACAAAGTTTGCGAGGGACATGGAAAATTCAATTGATGGCACACCCCGCTTTTAAGAATATTAAACTATTGAATTAAATTTGTGAGGGCCATATATTATGGGTTTTAAACATGGCACACCTCAATTCATTTAAAGAAGAACATTTAGCTAACAGGTTGTATCCTCTTATCCTTAATTAATTCGAACTAAAGGAAAGACTGTGGGTGATAAGAAGAGTTGGAGTACATGTTTTGGGCTTTTGATTATTCGAAACCATTTGGTTTGGGCTTGTACCCAAAGAGATTATTTTTTTAAAAAAAGAAACTACATTCGAAATGAACCCAGAAATGGCCAGGCGGATTCTTGTCCTTTTCCAAACAGGCCGTAGGTCCTAGCCCAAATTGCCAATCAGACTGGACTGCCCACATTCGACATGCAATTGACTCGATTAAACCACACACGACATGTTGTTCTTCAACTTGGAAAATATTTGCTATTTTTGAGAGCATTGATACAACAACATATATAACAATCCTTTACTACCTAGTGAAAGAAACTAGCAGCTACAAAAAGCAATCTAAACAGAGTATTTATTAACCCCAACTTTGAAAGAACCAACTACACTAACATTGCTTAAACCTGTTCAAACCCAGACAACAGGTCCAAAGCAATAATGGACCAAGTCTATGAAATCTTCAACATTAAATTCACCAAACTTCTTTCACTAAAATTTATACACCTATTCTGCATATATCAATCCATTAAACGCAAGGTAATTATGCCAACACATGCCAAAGCCTCACACATTAACTTACAAACACCAAAACCAATCACTAGTTCCACATTACGACTACAAAAGGACCCAAACAGACCCTTTTCAGGAGAGTGCTAAAGCATCCAACATAAGGCTAATTAGACCCCAATTTAACAGAAAGAAATAGAACAAAACAAACTAATTCTAAAATGGTTTCAACCTGAATCTGAAACTCTCATCAACTCTGAACATTCATCTATTCCCATGGTAAACTTAGATTAACTTACAACCTAATAAGAGATATTGGAAACTTAACCCCAAACTTAATAGCATGATAATACATAAATAGCATGTAAGGGCAGCAAAAATATAAAGAAAACTAGGCTATTACAGAACATAAATGTAATTTGAAAAGCAGGGAAGTAAAATTCAACAAGAAACAAGTTGTATTCATCATATTTCCACATTCAAATTCCATGTTACACTTCATGTGTTATCCATAGTCCAAAAGATACGTGAAAGTCAAGAGAAAAACAAGGAGAACGAGGAATTAGCAACATCAGTAGATCAGCTCAATAACTCAGCAAACCCAGCTTCTTTCAAACCAAATTAAACCCAGATAAGCACAGTTCTTTGGAGCTTTTCAAAATTCTGACTAACAATGTAAACAAGGAGCAAAACCAAGCAAGTTTCTACTACAAGATGCCAGTAACTTTCAGTGTTTTCAAAGTCTAAATGAGCTCAGCCGTTTCTAAAAATTTTTAGGATTCTAAATCTCTGAAGTCTGCCTTCACAATGAAGGAAACATGCCTTTTATAGAAAGCCTTTAGGGCAGCAGAAATGGTTTTTAGTTTTGCCCGTTACCCCCTCCCTGATTCTTCATTCTTTCATTTTAAACCCTGAAGTTCTAAACCAATTACTGAAAATACCCAATCCCCTCTTTCCTGGATGTTTCCTATTCAGTTTTTACAAGATTCTCTCAATCAAAATTCCCCAAATACCCTTTAGTCCCCTGTTAATTACTTTCAAGAACCGGATATGGGTCAAGATGACCCAACAATCAACCTAAAACCCTGGGCTTGCAAACCCGGATAGACCCTCCCCTCTTTGGGCTTCTGTTGACAAAGCCCAAGTCCAAATCAAAACAAAACCCACACAAAAATATAGGCTAAAGGAGTTGCAAAACCAGAATTTTTTGGAACGAAACCAAAACAAAAAGAGAAGGAACTAATCAAACCTAACACGAAAATTAAAACAAACGTAAACTAACATGCTTTTAATTTTAACATGCAAACAGAAAACTGATTCAAAACAGAAGAATAATAAAAAAGAAAAGAGGAAACAGAAGGGGACGAAGACGGGAACAGAATAATGGATGGAGAAAAAAATGGGCAAAGAGCGATAATACCTAGATATGCAGACAGACAAGGGCTTGAACGGATCTCTGACATTTTAGATTTGGGCCAAAATTGGAAATAATCGTGTTTTCTCGTTAAGAACAAACGAATAATACCAATTTCGGCCTTAATCACTCTTGGAAACTCGAAGATTTAGAAGATTTGTCTTTTTCTTCTGCTTTTCTTTTAGATCCAAAATTGGTCCGATTTGGTGAGGGTTTGAGGAGACATGGTGGTAGATTGGGACTCAGGGGTGAGTGATGGTTGTGCGGTTAAATTTTGAGAGGATTTGGAAGCCGCCGCCGGCCGGAGATGGTGAAGGATTTCGAGGCGGCGCTAGGGTTAGAGGAGATGAGAGGCAGGGAGATGAAGTGAAGTGCACAAGGTTATCTGATGGGGTTTGGACATTTTTAAATGAAGTGGGGAAAGTATTTAGGGCCGTTGGATGCATTGAGATAAAGGGCCAGAATTTGCTTAACCCAGATGAACTCAAAACGACGTCGTTCGTTTAGTTAAAAAGATGGACCGGGTTTGGGGCAATTTGGGCCGGATCTGAACGGGTTTTGGGGGGGAAGATGTTTGGGCCGTGCCAAATTGGCCCAAAAAGAAGCAGCCTTTTGTTATTTTCTTTTCTTTTTAATTTTCAATTTTCTTTTCCTTTTCAAATTAATTAACCAACCAAATTAAATCTTAAATTAAAATAATTTACCAAATTAAGCTAATTACTCGTCATAGTATTTACAAAAATTAATTAACTCCTAAATTAAAAGAAGAATTACAAAATTTAAAATTAAAAGGTTAACAATGCAAAAGTAAGCCAATTTTTATGATTTTTATTTTTTAATAAAGCAATTAATTTACTATTTAGCCTAAAAATGTAAAAATAAATCCTAAATGCAATGCATGGTATTTTTGGTATTTTTTTCATGATTTAAATAAAATAAACATGCATAGATAAAATGCAAACAATTAACAAAAGTCCTATGAAAAATCTACAAAATTTCTAATAATGGAAAAATTTATTTTCTTGAATTTATGGGAGTAATTCATATAGGGAAAAAATCACGTGCTGACAAAGTGGAGATTGCTTCTTTGAGAATTATACAAGAAGATGAGCTCAGCGACGCAGAATGGATAAGGAGCCGTTATGAGCAGCTAGCCCCCATAGACGGAAAAAAGGATGAATGCAGTGTGTCATGGGCAACTATATCAGAACAGAATGTCCAGAGCCTTCAACAAACGATTCAAGCAGAGACAGTTCACACCGGGGCAGATGGTGTTGAAGAAGATCTTCCCACATTAGGATGAAGCCAAAGGGAAATTCTCTCACAACTGGCAAGGACCTTACATGGTTCATAGAGCATTGACAGGAGGAGCCCTCATACTTGTAGAAATGGACCGAGAAGTCTGGCCAAAATCGATCAACTGAGATGCAGTCAAACGACACTATGTGTAACTATTTATGTTTTCACAAAATGATGTAAATTGAACTATGCTTGACCTGATTCCCGTTTAAGGGGGGATACGTAGGCAGCCCTGTGGGTTCGGTCATATCATAATAAAANNNNTTTTTTTCCCCCCCCCCCCCCCCCCACCCCAGAATCAGAAGCTGGTGCAGAATTTTGAGGAGGACCCTCAAAATTCCGGAGCAAGTCCAGCCAATGCCATCATATGCCAGAAAGTCAGAAATTATCAGAAACTGGGGCAGAATTTTTAGCAGGACCCTCAAAATTCCGAAGCAATTTCAGCCGATCGCAGCATGTGCAGCAGTCAGACGTGTCCATCTAACTGGGGCAGAATTTTGAGGAGGAACCTCAAATTCTATAGCATGAGAAGTTGCAATGTCTCGGATCGTGTCACAGTCACTGGTTCATCTAACCAATTTCTAAAATAATATATTTTTATTACGTCTTTGAAACTATGCATGCTTGCTTGTAAAATGACTCTGTTTAGCCAACGCTACCCCCAATGATTTGAACAGGACCTTCGAACCAAGCGAAGCAAGACAAGCAAGCCGACGGAGGCACGAACCGACCTCCCCTTTTACAAAACTCACGATTTTTCTTTGGATGCAGGAGCGAAGGATATACATGCTTCCAAGTCACAATCTTCATAACAACCGTGATACTGAAATCTATTATCAGCTAAGAAAACTCTGCTATCACCTGCTATTTTATTTTTGCATGGGACTAAGCCCTGTCCCGAATCTTGCATGGGATTAAGCCCTGTCCCGAATCCTGCATGAGGCTAAGCCCTGCCTCCAGATCTGCATAACGATAAGCTCTGCCTTCCATTTGCATGGGACTAAGCACTGTCCCGAATCTTGCATGAGGCTAAGCCCTGCCTCCATATATGCATGAGGCTAAGCCCTGCCTCCACATCTGCATGAGGCTAAGCCCTGCCTCCATTTTTGCATAAGGCTAAGCACTGCCTTCCATTTGCATGGGACTAAGCCCTGTCCCGAATCCTGCATGAGACTAAGCTCTGTCTCCATCTGCATGAGGCTAAGCCCTACCTCCATATCTGCATAAGGCTAAGCATTGCCTTCCATTTGCATGGGACTAAGCCCTTTCCTGAATCTTGCATGAGACTAAGCTCTGTCTCCATCTGCATGAGGCTAAGCCCTGCCTCCATTTTACATAAGGCTAAGCACTGCCTTCCATTTGCATGGGACTAAGCCCTGTCCCGAATCTGCATGAGGCTAAGCCCTGCCTCCATATCTGCATAAGGCTAAGCAATGCCTTCCATTTGCATGGGACTAAGCCATGTCCCGAATCTGCATGAGGCTAAGCCCTGCCTCCATATCTTGCATGAGACTAAGCTCCGTCTCCATCTGCATGAGGCTATGCCCTGCCTCCATATCTGCATAAGGCTAAGCTCTGCCTTCTCTTTGCATGAGACTAAGCTGTGTCTCCAATCCTATTTGCATAAGTCCAATCATCGCCTCTATTTGCCGAGACTAAGCGATGTCTCTCCGGCTCTATCTATTTGCTCCTCTTTCAAGCTCAGCTCTACCCTCAACCTCACAAGACTAAGTCTTGTCTTGTTGATTTTAGCATCATGTTCTTGCATTTCATGGGCTGAAACATCGCCAACTTGTCCAAAGGCGTCATTGTCTAAAGGCATCATCCTCATAGACGGAAGACACCATGCCATGGCCTGAGGATCTCTCAAATTTGCATATCATTATTCAAAGGCGTCATGGTTTGGAGGCATCATTTCATGGCCCGAGAACATCATTTCATGGCCTGCGAATCTCCTATCTCACAATTCATAGCCCAGGACATCATAATCTAAGGACGTCATCCGCACTTTCCAAAGACAATCTTTCATGGTCCAAAGGGAATTTGCATCACGTTTAAATTCTCACAGTAATCTACGTACTTGCATGTATCGTATTTTGAGTTTTGCATGTAATCCAGGAGGTAACCATTTTTCAAACAGGAGCAGCCTTCGCTCCGATTTTCGCTCATGCCGTTTTTTTTACTTTGCCATTCATAACCGATTCTCATCGGTTACCCATCCTACTCCGTGATATCCAGCTATCTACCCTATAATACATCCGTTACATTCCAGATTTGCGACCATAACTCTATCCGACCTCACCCTTCATAAAAGAACCTTTTGATGAAACTAGCTACCATTCCTATAACAACTCCATCGGCTTCATTCACTGGTGGGTCCAGAACTACACATGGCCTGATTCTTGTAAAACCAGGGATATGTAGGCAGCTCAAAGACAAGGGTTCGGCCTCTATTTTTCAAAACATCCCATTCGGTCAAAATCGGTCATCATTCTTTACCCAAAAACTCTTTCATCCTTCCCGGGTAAAGAGGGGCAGCTGTGATTTAACCATCCAAATTCATCATTCATGCTCATATAAGTGTTCAATATTTCAATTGCATTTTTCAATTACATTTTTGCATTTTTAAAACTATAATTGTGTATTTTGCAATAATAGCCCACATACATGCATAGCTACATTATCTATGTAAAAAATGACTTTTTATATTTTTTACAATATTAAGTAATTATATTAAATCACCTACATGCATAAAAATCATTTTTTATCTTTTAATTAGCTATTTTTAAGATTACTTTTATTAAAAAATGGGTATTTAACAAATAGCCACTAATTTTATACCCAAAATCGGACCACCAATCCAATTCAATTAAAAACAGGCCCAAATCTACCCAGCCCAAACCCTAAAGACCTCTACCCGACCCAAACCCCGTCTAATCTGGGCCGTTGATCTCAGAGATCAACGGCCCCTATTCACTCTTTCCATTTTTATTCTAAACGCCCCCCCTAACCCTAATCAATTTCCCACACCAGCCGCCCTTGAATCCCCTCTTCTCCGGCTCTCTCTGAGGCTTAACCCTAACCCTAAGCGCCGCCACCCAAAATACCCCTAATCCCTTAGATTCCTACCTATTCCATGGTTGTTTCAGGCTTCTACTGGCCTCTTTTCTTCTGGTTATTTGATTTTGTTGTTTCGTGAAAGAGATCTCAAAGAAGTCTAATCCAGATCTTGTTCAAAACTCTTTAAGAGTTTGCCTACGGTCATCTCCGTTTGCGAGTGCTATTATCTTGAGTTTTATGGTTCGAATCTTTGGTTCAAAACCAGATTCTCTTTACCCCACTCCTTTTCTCAAAAACCTAATCTTTTTAAACATGAATCTGTCCAGATGTTTGTAGATCTGGAGTGATTCTGAGTTTATCAGTAATTTTCCTTTAAAGATCTCTTATTTCTTTTACCATTAATCGATTTTAGCACCTTGTTACATTAGGGTTTTCGCTTCCTTGTTATTTGTTGGTCAAATCTCTGTATATCTGAAGCGATTTCGAGTTTCCATAACAGTTTTTCTTTAAAGGCTTTATGATTTTCCTACTGTTAATCGATCCTAAAGTTTCCCAGAATTAGGGTTTCACTTCGTCTGTTTTTGCAAAGGACTTTTCTGAAATTTCCTATGTGTTTGATTAATCTTTCTTTCTTAATTGTGTTCCAGTTTTAATTGTTTGATTATTTCATTGTCCGCTCAACCATTTTGCCCGTTATTTCTTAAATAATTGACCCAACTATCTAGGGTTTTAATTTACTAAGATGAGTTACTGTATTTTTGCCTGCTTTCCTTAATTTTGAGACTCATAATTGACGTCTCTTGCCTATTAAAGGGCTGTTTGACCCCAGATTGGTCTCTAATTACATATGTTACCTTATTTATGTGATTAATTACTTGATTTATGGTGTTCTGACCCTAATTAGCTGTCAGACTCACCACTTACCTTATTTGAAGCTCAATCCGAGTTATCTTTAGATATAACTCCCTGATTTTTGCCCTGTCAAGCCTAATTGATTGGTTGATTGCTTTCCTTGCCTTATTTGCAATGTTAAACTACCTTACCTTATTTACTTTACACTACTCGACTCCTATAAATACATCACTCTATTTTAAACACACACACACACAGACCTAAGGAAAAACACATCTAAAATCTCTTGCTCTCTATTACTATTTGTCTATTGCACTGTCTAGCCGACTGAAAGCCAAGGCTAGATCTTGGATCCTATTTACTTCACTCTCCTACTGCAAATTTCTAACTGGTATGCCTCACTTTACTATTATTCAGACATCTGTATGATTTAGTTTATGTACTTACTACTCAACATGATCACTTGCATGTTACTAAATCAGTATGCTTCTTGTTCTCAACATGCCTACTTTCATGTCATTGAATTAGTATGTTCTTTGTTTTCAGCATGCCTATTTTAACAAAGACCTATGTGGTTTTCCTGTCTTCTATATGTCCACATGTCTGTTTCTATTAACTAAGACTTGTGTGTCCTCAACATGTCTACTTTCATGTCATTGAATCAGTATCTTCTTTGTTATCAACATGCCTGTTTTGAACTAGACCTATGTGTTTGTTTTTAGCATGATTACTTTCATGAATCAGTAGGTTCTTTGTCATCAACATGCCTATTCTATTTGCTAGACCTATGTGTTTTTTTGCTTACAATATGTCTATGTGTCTGCCCTATGTCATTAGATCTATGACTGTTGTCCTGTTATAGATGTTCACCCCTAATAAACCCCTGATTAAGTCATGGTCTCTATGCCCTCAACTTGCTTGCTTTTATGTGTGACTGTCTGATCCCAACATACTACCCTATGATTGATACAAGACTGTATGTTCACCTAGTATCAGTTAATGGACCAAGACCATAAGAAACCTTTGCCGAACTAATTGATCTTGTCTGTTGTTGATTGAGTTCAAGGCTGAACTCCTTCTGCTAAATCTAGGCAATGTGAATTCTTGCTTTGTGACTATGTTGCTGTTTTTCAGAATATTTCCAACTGTTGTTTTCACTCCTGGACTGTTTTGCTCCTTAACTATTTCTACCTTTGAACTGTTTTCACTCTTGGACCCCTGAACTATTTTACTCCTAAATTATTTTCCTTAAATTGTCACTACTATGTCAAGCACTCTCGCTTCTACTCTTAGATTACTTAACTTTTGCCCCTCCAGTGTGTGTACTGCCTAGGAATCCATGAGATTCCTCCGAACTCTGGCACACTGGGGCTGGCCCTTCCACACTGCACATAACTACTCTTCTATTTAAAAGGATCTTGGTGTGAGCATCGCCCGGGGTCCCTGAGGCCCTTGGGAACTTTGAGGCACCAGGATACCCTTATTGGACATCATGAGACTATGGCATCTGGGACTGTTTAAAGGCCTGGTATTTCCGGGTTCACTTTGGGCCTATTTCAGGCTCCCTATAGTAAAGATTTTATTCATTATGTAATTCGTTTATGGTCTGTAATAATAATCCTTGTAAACAGATATTTGGGAAATTAGTAAAAGGGAAGGGGATTCTTGTATGATTTTTGTGAGAGAAATCGGATAGAAATCATGCATTTAGGTTTACTATGCTTACTTGCATTAGAAATCATGCCTTAGGTCTGTTATGCTTACTTGCATCAGAAATCATGCCTTTAGGTTTACTATGTTTATTTGCATTAGAAATCATGCCTAAGGTTTATTATGTTTACTTGCTTTAGAAACCATGCTTTTAGGATTATTTGGCATACTAGAAAACATGTTATAGGCTCATCACCTCATTTGTTACGAAATTCTACTTCTGCATAATCATGGTCACCTAGAAATTCTGTTATTAAATTACTGCTATAATCCTACTTAACAAAAGCGTCCATTCGTTATGTGCATTAGAGATCCTGCTTTAGGACTGTTATTGCATTCGCTTTAAAACCATGTCTACATCGCATAAATCAGTAGCTATCCTGTTTAAAAGCAATCCCAACACCTAGATATCATGTTCTAGGATTAAATGTATGTAAACCAGCTCTGTAATGTTCAACACCTAGACCAGCATGCCTATAAGACTTAATAAGTTCAAAACTGTTTGTTTTAAATTGATTCTGATTACATTTTAGACAGCATGTTTATAGGGTATCTCCGCCTAGGCAAGCCTGTAGGTAATTAAAATCTTATAAAAACTGGAAACTATGCTGTGCTTATTCGTGAACTACCCATATTCAACAGATCCTAAAATCAGTAGGCAAACTGATTAGGTCTTTAACGCTTTGCCTTAACTCAATGCTGCATATTCTCTGCTTGTCATGCCCACCTAGATATCCTGTTCTAGGACCTCTCTGAAAACATCTAAAATTTGATGTTTGAGACGTGCACTTGCTTGCTCTATTTGTGGAGGTAAAATGTGAGCCTTTTAACTGTTCTATCTTTGGTCCAGTCCTACGTGTTTTGTTTGTCGCCTAGAATTTTCTCCTTTTAATTACTGTAGGAGAGTCTAGATCCATCTTAACTAGAACTCCTAAATACCTTCGGGACTATATAAGTAAAGGGACGGGTAATGCACGCATAGGATACATTCTTAAGGTTGTTAGAACGCATTAGGCTATGACCAAGGGGAGGGTAATTGGGTAGTAAAGATATGATGACTTGTGCGCTAATACCACGTGTAACCCCTCTATTTGAGGAAGTCTTATCGGGTATTGTACAGATGTGATCCTATAGGCCAACAAACCTAGGACCTCCTTTACCCCGTTTAAATAAACTTTATGTTTTTATGTGCTTTGTTTCTTTAATGACTAATTCACATAATTTGAGTTCGGCCGGGACCCACCGTTGTGGACCGCGAGGGGTGCCTAACACCTTCCCCTCAAGGTTATTTCGAGCCCTTACCCAAGTCTCTGGTAATGCAAACCGGTTCTATGAGTTATCTGCTCTAGGTGCCCAAACGCACCTTAATTCGTTATGTGGCGACTCTTCAAATTCAAATACCCAATTCCCAAAAGGAAATGAGTTGTTCCCAATGAATGTCGAAACCCGGACTCCGCGAGGAAAAGAGGGGCACGACACGGCTCATCCACCTTCTGTCCTTGTCTTCATCGGTGCAAGCAAAGAGAACCTTCGAGGCCCGACGTTGAAGCTTAATCAGATCGCCTCGATAAAGTCGGGGGCTGTACATCCTAATCTGATGGTCAAGGGTAAAAGGCATCCCCTCGACCATGTTTGCAAAGTGCCTAGTCATGTAAAAAATGCGCCAGAATGATGGATAGATTTGGCCGAGTGTCACCCGATATTGTCTGCAGAAATCGAGGATCACGGGGTCTATCGATGGCGAAGATGGTTCTACCGGACCTAGGGTAAAAGGATATGTGTATACACTAAGGAAACCGGTTTTATGTGTTGTTACGTCTTCCTCCCGAGAAGGAATCTCCACTTGCACCGCCTCTCCCCAGCGGCAATCTTCTTCACCTTCCCAGTGTCAGTTATCAGGCTAATATATCGGGACATGGGTTCGCACCGCCCCGGTTTGAAGAAGGCTTGTCAACCTTGAAGTTGCAGGATATTTCACAGGGTCCAGGGAAGCACTCCTCAAGACGAGGAGGTACTATGGCCTTGCCCTTAGACGAGCGTGAAGATGAAAAAGCTTTATCATCTTGGGGAATGGTTCTAGAGGTCTTTGCCATTTTTGCTGAAAGATTTCAGAGGAAAAGAGAAAAACTGGATGAGAGACGAACACAAGAAAGAAGTAAGAAGAGCTGTTAAAAGTTTGGAGATATGATGAAGAGTAAGGAGTGAAGGATTGAAGTATTTATAGGGGCCAGTAGTGCGTGTTGGGGAAAGACAAAGGACGGCCAACCGTCGTAATATATTCGAGGCTTTTCAAGAGCCGTGCGAACGTGACTTTTGAACATCCCTTTTTGTCGCATCAATCGCTCACATGACATAACTGACGTAATGATGGATGCATTGAAGAGTTGAAGAATTCAAATTGTTCCTTGTTATTTCATTCCAAGAAACGCGGGGACTATTTGTATACAGTCAAAATCAGGGAAGGCCGATTTTAAGGCTTCTATGGCATTTCAAGCCCGACCTCGATGGGTTCGAAGCACAGTCTAGGGCTCGTCCCCGAAGCACTCGCCTCGAGAGGGTATATCGAAGACTCATCACAGCGTACCTCGAGGCAGCATGAAAATCGATGACCGTCATGGAAAGGCGGGAAATTCCTGAGGGCACGTGATTAGAACTGATAGAGTCTGCAAGAAATAGTACAAATCCATACTAAGCCATTATACAGCTGTACCAATTGCATTTCCTCGTCATTATTGGACATGTACTATGTTGGGATTCCCTCCTCCTATATAAAGGGGACCCTTGTTATTTTGTAAAAAACATGAATATTCAATACAATAGAACATTATCTGCTTTTCTTGCCTAAACGTGTTCAACAACTACTCTACAGATTTATTGCTTGTTCATTTATTACCCATTTTTAACCGCAAAAGGATATCTTCAAGGCCTTCGATATCATTTTTTCCTCATCAATTGTTCATTGCTAACTGCCTTAACTAGACCTCGAAGCCCCCTGTTCCATCCAGCTCAAGGCCCAGTCTTACGACAGCATTGGTTTGCATATCTTATTCTCTTTACTTACACTTAGCATCTATTGCTAACAACTAGTATTGAAATAAATCACATATTTTTAGAACCATAAAATCAAATATAATTGTTTATACCATTTTCAAGGTAAACATTTTGGCGCCCACCGCACCCCGCAAACTTTGACCTTGATTTGTCCTTCGATCGCCTCGAGGTGTATTATGCCTCGGGGCATTTCTTTGATCTTCTACATACGGTTGGTATCTTTCCTTGCTTGGTCTCGACTCCCTTTCTGTAAACCTTTGTTCCTTTGTTAAGAGCCTACTAGGATATACTGAGCCTGATGGGGCTCCTAATTGGTCGTCTTTGACCCTGATCTTTGATTGATACCTGTTGTGCACATCCTCCCAAGTCACGGCAGGATATTCGATCAAATTTTGTTTTAGTTGCTTCGAAGCTACCGAGCATCTTTCGTCCAAGCCCTGACTGAAGGCTTGTACTGCCCAATCATCAGAGACTGGTGGTAATTCCATTCGCTCCATCTGAAAGCGAGATACGAATTCCCTTAGCATCTCATTTTCTCTCTGTTTGATTTTGAAGACATCGGACTTCCTGGTGGCGACCTTGATGGCACCAGCGTGTGCCCTCATAAAAAAGTCTGCCAACATGGCAAATGAATCTATTGAATTCGGGGGTAGGTTATGATACCACATCATAGCCCCCTTTGACAGTGTTTTTCCAAATTTCTTCAACAAGACGGACTCAATTTCATCATCCTTTAGGTCATTCCCTTTCACAGCGCAAGTATAAGTGGTAATGTGCTCATTGGGGTCCGTGGTTCCGTTAAATTTCGGGATACCGAACATTTTGAACTTTTTCGGAATGGGCTTCGGAGCCGCACTTGATGGGAAGGGTTTCTGCACGAACTTCTTTGAATCTACACCCTTCAGAATCGGGGGTGCGCCCAGGATCTGATCGACCCTTGAGTTATAAGTCTCCACCTTTTTATCGTTAGCCTCTATCTTCTTTTCTCCTGATTCAATCCTTTTGGTGAGGTCCTCGAGCATCTTCATAATAGCGGGTCTGTTGCTGACCCGTTGTTACTCGATCTCTCTGGTGCCTGCTCGACTCGAGGAGTCGTTTCCGGTGCTGCTGTGCTTGGAGTTTTTTGTTGACTTTGTAGCTGAGCAATAGCCACTTGTTGTGCTTGTAACATCTCAAAAATGAATTGAAGGCTAACTTCTTTTTCCTCCCGAGTTGCAGTCCTCTGTGCTTCATGTTGGTCTTCCCCGCGCACACTTCCGTTGGTATGAGAGCTCACATCGACATGCACAGTGTTGCGTGAGCCCACGTTGATGGGGATTTGTGCTGGTGCCACCCCAGGGTTTTGCGGTGGTACACCGGCATCTGCAGCATTCTCTCCATGAAGCCCAATACCGTTGTTTTCGTGTGCATTTGCTGAGTTAGACATTTTTTGACCTGAAATCAAAGATTCTTGGACAAGAAAAAGTTTGAAGAATAACTTGTGTTTTCAAAAAACTAGCACCAAAACAATCACTATTATTTTTACCAAACTGTTTACCTTGAAAATGCTATTAATAATTATATTTGATTTTATGGTTCTAAAAATATGTGATTTATTTCAATACTAGTTGTTAGGCAATAGATGCTAAGTGTAAGTAAAGAGAATAAGATATGCAAACCAATATTGTCGCAAGACTAGGCCTCGAGCAGGCTAGAACAGGGGGCTTCAAGGTCTAGTTAGGGCAGTTAGCAATGAACAATTGATGAAGAAACAATGATATCGAAGGCCTCGAAGATAGCCTTTTGCGGTTAATAATGTGCAATAAATGAAGAACAATAAATAAACAAGCAATAAACCTGTAGAGTAATTGTTGAACACGTTTAGGCAAGAAAAGCGGAGAATGTTCTATTATATTGAATATTCATGTGTGTTACAAAATGACAAGGGTCCCTTTTATATAGTAGGGGAAAATTCCAACAGAGTACATGTCTAATAATGACGAGGAAATGCTATTGGTACAGCTGTATAATGGCTCAGTATGGATTTGTACTATTCTCGCAGACTTGGTTAGCTCTAACCACGTATCCTTCGGAGCTTTTCCGCCTTTCTATGACGATCATCGATTTGTACTGCTCCGAGATTGACCACAGTGAACCTTCGATATGTTCCCTCGAGGACGCACCTCGGGGTCACACTTCAAATTCTGCTTCGAGCTTCTCGAGGTCGGGCGTGGAGTACCACAGTAGCCCCAAAGTCGAACTCCCCGATTTTGGCCGTATACAGCGTCATTTTCGAAAAGTAAAGTGATGTTTTTATCAGGGGGAGTAAGATACGCTGCACTCTTTTTTCCTTAGCTGAGGTTTTATCCCACTGGGTTTTTCTAGCAAGGTTTTTAACGAGGCAGCAAGCAATGCGTATTACAAGATATGTGTACTCTTTTTCCTTCACTAAGATATTTTCCCCCGGGAGTTTCTTTTAGTAAGGTTTTAACGAGGCGCATTATTATGGACTTCCAAGGGGGAGTGTTATAAAATATAACTATAGTGGATGTCTATAACCACCAAATGAGCAATACCCACTACTCTTCTCCATTATCTCCATAACTCCCACTACTCTAATACTTATGGATTTATGGTTGTAACTCCCATACCTCCCCCATGATCTTCCACCCTGATCTCAAATGCTTAATGGCATATTTATGGAATTCTTTTGATATATCTCTATGTAGTACTATAAATAGAGGATGAGAAGTCATTTTGTAACACACTTGAATAGATGAAAGAAATAAGAATCGCTCATCTCTTGCTCCCTACACTCTTATCTATTTTCTTGTTTTATATTATTACTTTGAGCTAAGTTTTTTAACACCAGTCAATTTGTAAACTAAAAGGTAAATTGTTAAGTACATTTTTCACGTTTCAATTAATGCTTGGGATTTTTGTTATTTATTTTGCTTTCTTCTATTAATAAATCAAACAAATTTGAAATATCTTCACTGTTTACTGTAAAAACGATTTTTTTATTAGGACGATAATTGCTGATTAGAAAACATTAATCCTCTGCAAGTACATGTACAATACTTACCTATTCTATAAAGTTAGTATTCCATTAACAGAAGCGACTCGAGAGAGTTGGGGGCCTAACGCGAAATTCTATTAATTAAGAGGCATATTAAATTTATTTCATAAAATCAAACAACAATGAGACAGAAAAAGCTTTTTTAATCTACGAATCAATCAAACATGAAGTAGTAACTAAACCAAAGAAACTGAGATAAAATTAAAAAGTGAAATCTCAAACTCATGATAAAAAAAGAAATGAATGTATATGGAAGAAAAATAATAAGTAAAGAGGGAGGTAAATATGCTATAACCACTCATCTGTACAACCTCAATCAAATAAAAAAAATGTCAAATTTTAAAATCTCTAATTAATAATAATAACTACAAAAATTACATAATATATAATAATAATAATAATAATATATTTTAAATATTAAATAAATATAGTATGGAATAGTATTTTGGGGCATCTTAGAATTTGGGGCCTAAGGCAATGGCTTTAGCAGCCTTACCTATCAGTCCACCTGTAACGACGCGACTGGTCATTTTGAGCTTTAGTGCGTCGTTCAGCAGTTTGAGACCTTGATTAGCTTCACTTCAGGTATTATGACTTGTACGTGTAATCGGAATTGAATTTCGGGAAGTTCGGAGTTGATTTGGAAAGAAAATTCTCATTTCAGAAGCTTTAAATCGAACGAATTGACCATGATTTGACTTTTGAGTAAACGACCTCGAAATCGGGATTTGAAGGTCCTAATAGGTTCGTATGATGATTTCAGACTTGGGCGTATGTTTGCATTGAGTATCGGGGGGTCCGGGAACATTTCGACGCTTATTGTAGAAAGTTGGTGTTTTGGAAGTTATAGAATTTCATAAGTTTGGTTTAAAGTGGATTTTTATGTTATCCGTTTAGAGTTCCGAGCCCTGAAATAGGTTCGTACCGTGATTTATGACATGTGCGTAAAGTTTGGCGCCATTCCGGAATGTTTTGATATGATTCGGACGCGTTCGTCGAAGTTTGAAAGTTGAAAGAAAGACTTTGATCGTCGATTCATGATTTTGATGTTATTCGTGGCGTTTCGAGCCTTTTGATAAGTTTGTATAAGGTATTGGGACTTGCTGGTGTGATTGGACGGGTTCCTGTGTGCCTCGGGTGAGATTCGGGGCGGTTTCGGACCAAACTTCGGTGTTTTGATATTGCTCGCTTATGGTGTTTCTGGTAAGCATCGCGATCGCGGTTGAAGTGACGCGATCGCGAAGAGAAGCTGGGGATGAAGAGGTTTTGTGCATCGCAAACGCGACTCAGTGGTCGCGAACACATAGGTTGCCTGCATCGCAAACGCGACTCAGTGGTCGCGAACACAGAGGGGAGGCTGAGGCAACCTATGCGAACGCGATAGGGAGGTCGCGAACGCGTAGAAGGAAAAGGGGAGCTGGGCTTGGAGGCTCTATGCCACCGCGAACGCGGCTCAAGGACCGCGAACGCGAAGGTGTGAGATGTGGAGGCATCGTGAACGCGGAAGGGCCACCGCGAACGCGAATAGAGATTTTGGGGGCAGGACTGTTTGGCTTTCGCGATCACGAGGGTTATTCCGCGATCGCGAAGAGGAAGGAACTGGGCAGTGGGTTTATAATTCGGGACTTAGCCCATTTCTCTCATATTTTCATTTGCTTGGGCGATTCTTGGAGCTCTTGGAGGGAAAACTTCCATCATCTATGTCAACCTAAGTAATTCCCGCACATTGTGAGTTAAATACATGGTTTATATATGGATTTAAACATGAAAATTGGTAGAAATTTAGGATTTTGAAGAAAACCTAGAAATTGGTATTTTTGGATTTTTACCACGAAATTGGTCATGGAGTTGGAAATAAATTATATATTTGGGTTCGTTATGTTATGGGTAAAGTTTATCTTCGAGAAATTTTGGAATTCGGGCACGTGAGCCCGAGGGTTGACTTTATCGACTTTTCGAACGGAGTTGGAAATTGTTTAAATTGAGTAATCATGAGTATTAGAGTATATTTTTATTGGTTTGCACATTGTTTGACTAGTTTTGGAGCGACGGGCATCAGTTTGAGGTGGTAGAGTGGCGTTGGAGCCGGTTATGAAATTTCGGAGCGAGGTAAGTTTCATGTCTAACTCTGTGAGGGGAAAACTACCCCCTTAGGTGATGTAATTACTATGTGCTACTAGTTGTGGGTGCTACGTACGCACGAGGTGACGAGAGTTCGTACGTAGCTAAAGCATGTTATGCCCGGGTAGACTTAGGATTTTATCATGCAATATTTGAATTACTTGAACTTATTCTGCTGGCCTAGTTAATTGAAATTATAATTGAACTTGAGTTAGAAATTACATATATATTAGGTCAAGCCTTATCACCTTGAGTTGTAGCAGAAATATTTGAGAAACGGTAAATGTTATACTCACTTATACTCATGTATTGAATCGTAAGCGCGTGTCTCGTAATTCAGTAATTTCTTTCCTTTCTTGTGGAGCGGGCCGAACGTCTCGGCAGTATATAGATGCATCTACGGATCGTGTTGCATGTCCCGCGGCAGTGTACATATTATTCTGGATCGGGCCGAACGACCTCGATAGAATCGTACGTGATATCGCTAGTAGTCCGAATATTCACGAGATAAATGTTTCACTGATATCCGACATTTTGTGGTACTTCTTATTTATTTGGTAATGGCACTTGGCATTTTCTGGGATATTAAGGTAGAGTACAAGATCGAGAAATTTATGCCTTAAAAGAAATAATCGGAAAATTTTGAAATTATAGATTTACTGCACTATTGTTGTGCACTTCATATCTGTTATGAATTATCATATTATTTACTAGAACCTCTAGTAAGTGTCGATGTCGATCCCTCGTCACTACTTCTCCGGGGTTAGGCTAGATACTTACTAGGTACGTACGTACTCATGCTGCACTTCTGCACTAAATGTGCAGGATCTGACAGGTCATTTGGTGATTATGTTGGCGCGTAGGCGCATCTGTTGGGGAGACTTTACGTGAGCTGCATCTCAGGCTACGCATCACAGTCCATAGTGTCTCCATCGTACTATTTCTTTTATCCTGTCTTATTTACATTCTGAACAAATGTTGTATTATCATTGTACTCCTTAGAAAATGCTCATATACTTTGACACCGGATTTTGGGAGTTCTTACGGATTGTTTGTTATTGCGGTTGTGGAAATATTATCATTTGCCTTGTAAGTTCTATTTCAAACAATTTAATTAAGGAAAATTGTGATTTTAAAATACTAAAATAAGTAATTAAGCTTATCATTTACCGTTGGCTTACCTGACGGCGGTGTTAGGCGTCATCATGACCTTTAGTGGATTTTAGGTCGTGACACCGCCCCTGAGACTCCATATACGTCTCCTCTTATGTGATAAAATTTGACATCCTAAAGTCAAACTTATAAATTTTAAATTTAGATTGATTCAGTTATTCAATCAATAAAATATAATAAACAGAACCACTTGAAAGCTAAATTGATAAATCACTCTACATCGATGAGTTCTTCAAATTTGTTATTGCAATATACTAATTGAATATCAATATTATAACCCAAAAAATACAAAAAGGGTTCAATTGGTATCATATAGATTATGAGTCTACAATGGAAGTAATACATGTTATTCGACTATACCTAATGGCCAAAGTCCTTGCAAAACAACAACATAATTCACTTATCCATGTACTATTATAAATAGTTTATATCTACTCTTTGTTATACTTTTCGTCTAAATATACCCTTACTATTAAGAAAGTTATCAAATTTACCCCATTTCTGACGGAGCTCTACTGTGGCCTGACATTTGGATTTTGAATAAGGTGGATACCACATGACATGCCATCTCACCACTTTAACCTTATTTTACCCTCCGTTATATTTTTCGTCTAAATATGCCCCTACCGTTAGCAAAGTAAATAAATTTTCCCAATATCTCTAACACTTGTCCACACAACAGTTGATAGTCCCCTAGATTACTCCAACAACCACAATAGGTTGTCAGCAACCGGCCATAATTTTAGAACGGTTATCTTGTGATGATAAATTAGCAAACTTATTACTAATAATTATCTATAGTTTCTCTCTTTGAACTGATGATATATAGCCCCGAAAAAGGGAGATGTTTCTGTATGTGTCTTTACTCATATTTATCTCTTATTCTTTTTTTCTTTTCTTTTTTGGGGCTTCTTTCTTATAAATAGATTTGATATATATCTCCATGGTTTCTTGTATATTTTGGGGTGTGAAACTGAAAATCTGAAAACTATATTAGTAACAGACATCAGAGTGGACTTTGACCTCATTTTTCATATATTGGAAATTCGGAAATTCTCCCATTTCTTTGCATTGTTTTCCAAAACAAAATATAAGTGTCATGTGTGATTTGCATCGCCTTATTGCTTTCGCTAAAACACTGTGGTTTGAGGTACCGCTACACTAGTGTAGATAATTCGTTCTATCCTGGGATGAAATAATCGTTAACCTCGAGTATTAGGAGGGAATTAAGTTCCTTAAGGATACACTGTGAATTCTGTGGACTCGGACTTAATTTTGTTCTTATGCATTTTTGCTTCTTTTTTACTTTATAGAAGTTTCTGCTTTAAACACAATTTTTCTAATAATCTTAAGGAATTATTTTGTCTTTATACTATCGTTGATAGTGAGAAATCATAGCGGAAGTCTGCTACGAAGAAAAAGGAAGAAGGCGCAAAAAGAAAGAAAAAAAGGGTTTTACAGTGAAGCAACATTTGGCAAAGAAATTTTTGGGTTCAAACAGTTGCCAAAACGTACTTAGCAAGGGAAATCTGCTGCAGTATCAAGGAGGTGAAGTAACGAATTAAAAGAAATTCGTGAATTATGATAACAATGCTTATAAATACACGAATTGCAACTCAAAATTTTTGAGGCAAAAGATTGAAGGAACGAATCGGTTTAGAAGAGAAATTGACTTTCTCGAGAATTAGACCAAAGGATGTGTCTGATCATCCCATTTCTCAAGGTTTATTTTTGGTGAATATTATGGAGGAGATTATAAACCTGGTAGCCCTTGTGTCAACATGGCAAAGATTGCTGCAACGACATTATAAGTTGGCAACAAAAGTAGAGGTGGGGTCAATACGGGGAAAGCTGGAAGCTTTATACACCAAATCAGTCGAATCAGAGTGATTTTATTTTGTGTCTCAACAACTTACATTAGTTGTGTGAGGCCTCTTTTTATCTCAAATATTTGTGAACCCATATCTAACACATTTAGTTCCACAAAACTTCTGGGACCACACAGTTGTGAGACAAAAAAAAGACCTCACACAACTAGTATCATTGTGTGGGGCACAAAATAAAATTTTTCGTCTTCAGAAGTTTCTGAAGTTCTAATGACCTTGAGAAGTTTGTAGGTCACACTAGTGTTTCGATCGATAAAAGTGTGTTCGAATTTGATGTTTGCCCGCCTTAATGGTGGGTTCTCGACATTTGGCCGCCATTTCCCGTAGTTCCTTTTTTTTTTAAAAATAACTTATTTTAAGAAAGTTTTTAGACTAAGCTTTTACAATAAAATCTCAAAAGGTAAAATTGATTACTTAGTCCTTTTATATTTTGAATAGAACAAAATGACCCTGCAAAGAGTTTTTATGTGTTTCTATTTTATATTATTTATGTGTAAAAAGCTGGAAAACCTTAAAATTATTTATTTACTTAAATAATATTAATTATTAAGTAAAGCCTTTTGTTTTCTTATCCATAATTTGACACTCAAAAGTATCTTTTGGGTGCAAATATATTGGCCGAGCATATATTGTTGCTCGGAGAGAGAGGAGTAGATTCAAGGCTAAAATCCCTAAGTTCATTAAACAACATGTAACGACCCAACCGGTCGTTTTTCCTTGTAGAACCTAGTTCCCCTAAATAAGCCTTCTCGTACATGCTTTTACTGTTTTATGACCTGCGGGGATGGTTAGTTCGGGATTTGGAAGCGTTTGGGTTAGAAACAGAACACTTGGTGCCTAAGGTTGGCTTAAAAGGCCAAGTTTGACTTCGGTCAACATTTTGAAGAAAGGACATCGGAATCGGGATTTGGCAATTCCAATAGGTTTGTATGATGATTTCAGACTTGGGCGTATGTTCGGATCGGGGTTTGGATGACTTGCGGGGATGGTTAGTTCAGGATTTGAAAGCGTTCGGGTTGAAAACGGAACACTTGGTTCCTTAAGGTTGGCTTAAAAGGCCAAGTTTGACTTCGGTCAACATTTTGAGGAAACGAACTCGGAATCGGGATGTGGCAGTTCCAATAGGTTTGTATGATGATTTCAGACTTGGGCGTATGTTCGGATCGGGTTTTGGATGACTCGGGAGCGTTTTGGCGCCTAATAGTGAAAGTTAATTCTTGAAGGTTTTAGAAGTTCTTTAAATTTGGTTTGGATCGGGTTTTGGTGATATCGAGGTCCAAATGGAATTATGAGATCGGGAATAGTTCTGTAATGTCATTTAAGACATGCACGCAAAATTCGGTACCAATTCGAGTAGTCTAAGTACGTTTTGGCGCATTTTGAGCGAATAGAAGAACTTGAAGTTTATAAGTTTGAATCAATTAGTTTTGGAGTGCGATTCTTAGTTTTAATGTTGTTTCGGGCATTCCGAGAGTTTGAGCAAGTCCGTTTTATGATTTCAAACTTGTGGGTATGTTCGGGCAGGGCCCCGAGTGTCGATCGGACGAGGCTCGGACTAAGTTAGAAGTTGGGAGGAGCTGCTGAAGCTCCAGTTCTGTCATAACTGCACCTGCGCTTGGCCAGACACAGGTGCAAGCTCGCAGGTGCGAACCATGAGCCGCAGAAGCAGAAATGCGAAGGAAGCCCAGGCACCGCAGGTGTGGAGGAATTTACGCACCTGCAAGATCGCAGGTGCAAGAACTGTGGTCATAGGAGCGGAAAGGGATCGTAGATGCGGCTCCTTGTGTCCGCAGATGCGGAGCCCGGCCAGGTGAGGAAAAGGCGCACATGCGAAGGTCTTGCTATAGGTGCGAAAATCGCAGAAGGCAGAACCTCATTTAATATGGGACTTAGGCATTTTTGAGCTCATTATTTCATCTTGGGGCGATTCTTGGAGCTCTTAGAGAGGGGATTTCACCTAACACGTTGAGGTAAGTAATTCCTACACAATGTAAGTTAAATACATAGTTTATGGGTAGATTATAACATGTAGATTAGTGAAAATTATGGGTTTAGGTAAAAACCTAGGGTTTTGATAAAAATGAGATTTTACCACGAAAATGATTATGAATCTTAGTGAAAATCATATATTTAAGTTCCTAAGGTTATGGGTAACAACTTTCTTGAAAAAATTTTGGAATCCGGGCACGTGGGCTTGGGGGTGAATTTTAGAAACCTTACATTTAGGGTTGGGTAATTGACCTATAAACTTTACATGGTTGGGTAATTGGGTAACCTTACAGTTAGGATATAAACTTTTGAACATATATTGATTAGTTTTTACACTATTTGAATAGTTTTGGATTGTTCGGCTCCGATTTGAGGGTTTGAGGGCATTCTTGAATCTGGAAGAGCTTTGAGACGAGGTAAGTCTCTTTTCTATCCTTGTAAGAGGGAATTTACCCCATAGGTAAACTTAATTAATATATGTTATTACTTGTCGGGGCTACGTACGCACAAAGTGACGAGAGTCCGTACGTAGCTACTATTCCTGTTTATGTTCAGGTAGTTTTAGGTTTACACCATGCTTTATGGACACCATTATTTCATTAAATTTGTTAATTGTATCAAATGGAACTAAGTTGAGGATTTTTAAGAATTTAAAAACTTCAAGTTGAATTGTCTTTATTTTGAAAAGAATCAAGAAAGGGTTAAAATTTATTGATAAATTATATTTGACCGCGTCGCAAATATATTCCGCGAGCGAGGTAATTCTTTCTACTACTCTCATGGGAGCGGGTCGTTTGCCTCGGCGGGTTAATAGATGCATCTATGGTCCGCGCCGTTCGACCCTCGATAATGCACAGTTTACATTTATGTTAAATCGGGCCGAACGTCCTCGGCGGAATTCGTGCGTGATAATAGAACTGGAAGTCCCTTTTATAATTGGTATAAGTTCGTTGTTTGAAAGATCATTTGTTTTAAATGAAGGAAGTGATTTGGGTTCTTAAATATGGTGAAAGAATTGTTTAGTTATTTCTTGTTCTGAGTTTTATTGTTATCACTCTATATCATGCTTAATTAGAATTTCATATTATCATATTGCCAGCCCTTAGTAAGTGCCGGAGTCGACCCCTCGTCACTACTTCCTCGAGGTTAGACTAGATACTTACGGGGTATATATTTTTATGTAGTCACGCTACACTTCTGTACTTAATTGTACAGGATTTGAGGCAGGTGCATCGGGCAACCAGTCCGGCGCGCAGATTTGATCCCCAGTTCGAGACTTCACGGTGAGCTGCCTTATGAGCCGTTTTGCAGCAGCTGAAGTCTTCTTTATGTTATATTTTTCTGTATATTTCCTTTCAGACAGTAGACTAGTATTCCTTTGTATATTCTACTACATGCCCACATACTTATGACACCAGGTCTTGTCTCACACACTAGTAGACTTATGATTTTGGAATTGTTTTCATGATTTTGATTTGTACTCATTTGCTTCCGTTTATTTATGTTACATTTGCAAATTTCCAAATATTTTAACAAATGAGGAAAAGTTATCCACTTAGTAATTTATTTAAACGGAAAATCACTAGTTTGATCAGTGTTGGCTTGCCTAACAACGGTATTGGGCGCCATCACGGCCTATAATGGAATTGGATCGTGACAACACAAGGTTACTGATCTTCGTTCTTTTTTTCGAATTTTGAAAATTCATGTGTTCATGATTCAATGTATAAAGTGAAAGTCTGTTAGCTGTTTTTACTTTCGTGTTTGGACCAGGGACGGACCTACATGATTTCAAGAGAGTTCATAGGGAGCAAATTAAAATGAATCCGCCTGAGACTAAGTGAGACTATGATCAGATGGTCTGGCGGGTTCAAAATGATCAACAGGTCCTAAAGTCAAACTTATAATTTTTAACTTCAGATTGATTCAGTTATTCAATCAATAAAATATAATAAAAAGAACCAGTTGAAAGTTAAATTGATAAATCACTCTACATTGATGAGTTCTTCAAATTTGTTATCGCAATATACTAATTAAATATCAAGATTATAACAAAAAAACACAAAAAGTTCAAATGGTATCATATAGATTATGAGTCTATAATGGAAGTAATTCATGTTAATGGCCAAAGTCATTCCAAAAAAAAACACAATTCACTTATCTATGTACTATTATAAATAGTTTATATTTACCCTTCGTTATGTTTTTCGTCTACATATACCCTTACCATTAAGAAAGTTATCAAATTTACCCCCATTTCTAACGGAGTTCCACTGTGGCCTGACATTTAGATTTTGAATGAGGTGGACACCGCATGACATGCCAACTCACAACTTTAACCTTATTTTATCCTCCGTCATATTTTTCGTCTAAATATGCCCCTACCGTGTCACGACCCGAATTTCACACCTTCGGGACCGTGATGGCGCCTAACATTGGACTCGCTCGGCAAGCCAACGTTACAGAATATTTCACCATCACTTTCTTTATCCTTTTATAATTAACATTTAACAAAAACTACTTCAGCGGAAATAAAAGTGAAAGTACATAATTTAACTAATTACCCTTATACTATTGACGAAATCAGAAGTAGATACCACCCAGAAATTGGTGTCACAACTCACGAACAGTCTACGAATACTACAAGTAATGGTTTGAAAGAAAATACATCTGTCTCGGAGAAAGTAAAACAGAAATGAAGTAAAGATAGGAGGGGATGCCAGGGCCTGCGGACGCCTGCAGGACTACCTTGGGTCTCCTGAATGCAGTAATAGCAACCAACCTCTCGATCAGCCACTATCCGAAATCTACACAGAAAGTGGAGAGTGCAGTATCAATACAACCGACCCCATGTACTGGTAAATGCCGAGCCTAACCTCGACAAAGTAGTAACGAGGCTACAATGGGGCATAACCACATATATAACCTGCGATAGTTTATACTAAAAACAGAAAGGAAATACAAAATGAAATATATCAGTAACTTGCATTAAATAAATACAGAACCCAGTCGTTCTACCAATACTCAGCTATAACCAATCCTTAAGAAAGTTTCAACACCACAACAATGAACCTCAGCAGAATATGAATACATAACAACAAATGATAGGGCGCGCATCCCGATCCCACCATATAATCAATAACAGTATAAGCATTCACCCTTATTACTCCTTGTTGCGGCGTGCAACCCGATCCCACCAGTCCACCCTTATTACTCCTCAATATATCACCTTTATTCCTCATGTTGCGGCGTGCAACCCGATCTCACTTGTCCACCCTTATTACTCCTTGTTGCGGCGTGCAACCCGATCCCAATATATAAATCAGCACCAATCACAAAATAAAGACAAGTGTTTCACAAGTTAACTCAAATCCTCCACAACACCTATACCTCAAACCAACACAATGGAATATCACTACAATTAAGAAACTTCACCAGTTAAAACTACACATCGAGACCAACCAAAGTGTACCATGAAGCACCAATAAACTAACATAAACCAACAGTGTGATATAATGGAACATTTAACAACACCAATAGAGAAGCAACATTTAACAAGAAGCAATTAGACATGGAAGCATCAATAAGCAAGTAGCAAGTAAGACAAGAGAGCAATATATAGGGAACGGGGCAAGGGAACAGGCTAAAGAAGTAATTTGGCGACGCATAGGTGCTCGTCACCACACCTATACGCCACACAGTGGTATTTCACATAGCAAGCAAGTCGGGGATCCCTAATCCCTCAAGTCAAGGTTATACCAAAAATTTACCTCAAGCCAACGGGTAATTCACAGCTCAAATACCGCTTTACCTCTCGATTCCTCCACCAATCCACTCGTATCTAGCCATATTTAACTTAATAAAATCAATAAACGCTAAAGTAACCAATTCCAATGCATAATTATAGATTTTCCAATATTTTTCCAAAAAGTCAAAAATCGACCTCGGGCCCGCTTTTAGTCAAAACTCGAAATTCAGACCAAAACCCGATTACCCATTCACCCCCCGAGCCCAGATAAACAATTGGTTTTGGAATCCGACCTCAATTTGAGGTCTAAATCCCCAAATTTCGAAATTCTTAAATTCTGCCCAAAAACACCCAATTCCCCTGTGAACATCCAAGATTTTGTGATGAAATCTTGTAAAAAGATAAAATGGATTGAAAGAAATAAGTTACGAATCATTTACCTATGATTTGGGGAAGAAATGATCTTTGGAAAATCGTCTCTTGAAGCTTAGGGTTTGAAAATTTGAGAAATGAATCAAAAATCCCGTCCGAAACTCATTTTGAATAGTTGCGGGTATTGCATTTGCGATCACAGGTCCGCAAATGCAAACTCGCAAATGCGGACTTTACTTCGCAAATGCGAAGCTTGGCCTAGCCTGCTGGCATCGCAAATGCGAACAAGTGTTCGCAAATGCGGCCTCTGTTCCAATCGCAATTGCGACAATGAGCTTCGCAAATGCGAAGGTCCCCTTCCTAGCCTTCTGATCGCAAATGCGAAATATCTTCGCAAATGAGATGCTCGCATTTGCGAGCCAGACTTCGCAAATGCGAAGTCTGCAGACCTACAACATACCAGAAAATTTTCCTTAAGTCCAAATCACTCCGTAGCCTATCCAAAACTCACCCGAGCCCTCAGGGCTCCAAACCAAACATGCACACAAGTCTTAAAACATCATACGAACTTGCTCATGCGATCAAATCGCCAAAATAACACCTAGAACTACGAATTCAACACCAAAACACATGAAATTTTCAAGATAGTTTCAAACTTCCTATTTTATCAACCAATGGTCTGAATCACATCAAATCACATCCGTTTTTCACCAAATTTCACAGATAAGGTTTAAATATTATAACGGACCTGTACTGGGCTCCGGAACCAAGATACGGGCCCGATACCAACAAGATCAAATTATTTACATTATTGTATTTTCAGTCTTATCAAATTTCTTCAAAATATCATTTCTCGGGCTAGAGGCCTCGGAATTCGATTTCGGACATATGCCCAGGTCCCATATTTTAATATGGACCCTCCAGGACCATCGGAACACGGGTCCGGGTCCGTTTACCCAAAATGTTGACCGAAGGCAACTAAAATCATCTTTTTAAGCCAAAAAATCATCTTTTTTTAATTTTTTCACACAAAGGCTTTCCGAATACGCGCCCGGACTGCACATGCAAATCGAGGAGAGATAAAATAAGGTGTTCAAGGCCTCGAAACACGGAATGGAATTATAAAACAAGAGATGACCCCTTTGGGTCATCATATTCTCCACCTCTAAAACAACCGTTCGTCTTCGAACGGACATAGAAAAGTACTTGAGTCAGTGAAAAGATGGGGATATCTGCTCCGCATATCGGACTCGGACTCCCAGGTAGCTGTCTCAACAAGCTAACCTCTCCACTGCACACGAACGAAGGGTAACTCTTCGATCTCAACTATCGAACCTGCTGGTCTATAATGGCCACGGGCTCCTCCTCGTAGGTCAAATCCTTGTCTAACTGGACAGTGCTGAAGTCTAACACGTGGGATGGATCGCCGTGATACTTCCGAAGCTTGGACACATGAATCACTGGATGCACAGCCGATAATCCTGGCGACAACGCAAGCCTGCAAGCCACCTCTCCCATTCGATCAAGGATCTCAAAAGGCTCGATGAACCTAGGGCTTAGCTTGCCCTTCTTCCCAAATCTCATCACGCCCTTCATGGGCGACGCTCGAAGCAACACTCGCTCTCCGACCATGAATGCCACATCACGAACCTTATAGTCGGCATAACTCTTTTGCCTGGACTGAGCTGTACGAAGTCTATCCTGAATGATCTTAACCTTATCCAAGGCATCCTGTACTAAATCTGTACCCAATAACCGAGCCTCCCCCGGCTCAAACCACCCAACTGACGATCGACACTGTCTACCATATAATGCCTCATAGGGAGCCATCTGGATTCTCACTGATAGTTGTTATTGTAGGCAAACTCCGCTAACGGCAAGAACTGATCCCAAGAACCTCCAAAGTCAATAACACAGGCGCGGAGCATATCCTCTAAAATCAAAATAGTACGCTCGGAGTGTCCGTCAGAGGATGAAATGTTGTGCTCAATTCGACTCGCGTACCCAATTCACGCTGCACTACCCTCCAAAAATGCAAGGTAAACTGCATACCTCAATCGAAAATGATAGACTCGGGCTCACCATGAAGATGAACGATCTCCCGGATATAGATCTCAGCTAACCGCTCTGAAGAATAGGAAACTGCCACAGGAATGAAATGCGCTGACTTAGTCAGCCTATCCACAATAACCATACTGCATCGAACTTCCTCTGAGTCTATGGGAGTCCAACAACAAAATCCATAGTGATACGCCCCACTTCCACTCAGGGATCTCAATCTTCTGAAGCAAACCACCAAATCACCTGCTGACAATTCAAACACCGAGCTACATATGCAACAATATCCTTCTTCATCCTCCTCCACCAATAATGCTGCCGCAAGTCCTGATACATCTTGGCGGCGCACGGATGAATAAAATATCGGGAACTATGGGCCTCCCCTAGAATCAACTCACGAAGTCTATCAACATTAGGCACACAAAATCGACCCTGCATCCTCAAAACTCCATCATCTCCAACAGTAACCTGCTTGGCACCTCCGTGCTGCACTGTGTCCTTAAGGACAAGTAAATGAGGATCATCATACTGTCGATCTCGGATACGCTCAAATAATGAAGACCGAGCGACTGTAAAAAGCTAGAACACGACTGGTCTCAGAAACATCCAATCTCACGAACTGATTGGCCAAAGCCTGAACATCTAATGCAAGCTGTCTCTCACCGACTGGAATATATGCAAGGCTGCCCATACTAGCCGACTTCCTACTCAAAGCATCGGCCACTACATTGTCCTTCTCGGGATGATACAAGATGGCAATATCATAGTCTTTCAATAGCTCCCACCACCTCCTCTGCCTCAAATTTAGCTCCTTCTGCTTGAACAAGTATTGCAAACTCTTGTGATCCGTGAACACCTCACACGACACGTCATATAAATAATGCGTCCAAATCTTCAGCGCATGAACAATGGATTCTAGCTCCAAATCATGAACCGGATAGTTCTTCTCATGAATCTTCAACTGCCGCTAAGCATATGCAATAACCTTGCCATTCTGCATCAACACCGCACCAAGTCCAATACGAGATGCGTCACAATATACCGTATATGGCCCTGAACCTGTGGGCAACACCAACACCGGAGCCGAAGTCAAAGTTGTCTTGAGCTTCTGGAAGCTCGCCTCACACTCGTCCGACCACCTGAACAGGGCACCCTTCTGGGTCAACCTGGTCATCAGGGCTGCTATGGATGAAAACCCCTCCACAAACTGAAGGTAATAACCCGCCAAACCCAAGAAACTCCGAATCTCTGTAGCTGATGTGGGTCTAGGCCTGTCCTTGAATGCCTCTATCTTCTTAGGATCTACCTGAATACCCTTTGCTGATACAACGTGACCCAAGAAAGCAACTGAACTCAACCAAAACTCACATTTCGAAAACTTAGCATATAACTGGTTGTCTCTCAGAGTCTGAAGAACGATCCGAAGATGTACTCATGCTCCTCTCAGCTGCGGGAGTAGATCAATATATTATCAATGAAAACAATCACAAAGGAATCCAGATAGGGCTTGAACACCCGATTCATCAAATACATAAATGTTGCTGGGGCATTTGTCAATCCAAATGACATCACTAGAAACTCATAATGCCGGTGCCGAGTGCGAAAAGCTGTCTTAGGGACATCGGATGCCCTAATCCTCAACTGATGGTTGCCAAATCTCAAATCAATCTTTAAAAATACCTTGGCACCCTGAAGCTGATCAAACAAATCATCAATCCTCGGCAATGGATACTTGTTCTTGATGGTGACTTTGTTCAACTGTCGATAATCTATAGACATCCTCATCGATCCATCATTCTTCTTAATAAACAACACCGGCGCACCCAGGGCGAGACACTAGGTCTAATAAAGCCCTTATCAAGCAAATCTTGCAACTGATCCTTCAATTCTTTCAACTCTGACGGGGCCATGCGATACGACGGAATAGAAATGGGCTAGGTTCCCGGAGCCAAATCAATGCAAAAGTCAATATCCCTGTCGGGTGGCATCCCTAGCAGGTCTGCGGGAAATACCTCTAGAAATTCCCGAACAACTGGCACAGAATCCATAGAAGGAACCTCAGCACTAGAATCACGAACATAAGCCAAATAAGCCAAACACCCATTCTCGACCATACGCCGAGCCTTCATATAAGAGATAACCCTACTGGTAGAATGATCAAGAGTCCCTCTCCACTCTAATCGAGACAACCCAAGCAAAGCTAAGGTCACAATCTTGGCGTGACAATCCAATATAGCATGATAAGGTGACAGCCAATCCATTCCCAAAATGATATCGAAATCCACCATATCGAGGAGTATGAGATCTACACTAGTCTCAAGACCCCCAATAAAAACCACACACGAGCGATAAACATGATCTACAACAATAGAATCCCCTACTAGCATGGACACATACACGGGAGCACTCAAAGAATCACGAGGCACAGCCAAATATGAAGCAAAATAAGATGACACATAGGAGTATGTAGACCCTGGATCAAATAGGACTGAAGCATCTCTACTACAAACCAAGACAGTACCTGTGATAACTGCGTTGGAGTACTCAGTCTCAGGCCTGGCTGGGAAAGCATAACATCGGGGTTGGGCCACACCATCCTGAACCATATCCCTGGGATGACCTACTGCTGGCTGGCCTCCACCTCTAGCGGCCTGGCCTCTACCTGTAACGGCCTGACCTCCACCTCTAGCGGGCTGACCCATACCCCTAGCTCCCTGGCCCCTACCTCTAACTGGCTGGGCATAGGTGCCGGAATCATGGCACGAGAACTCTGCTTCTGCGAGTGAAAACCCACCAATCTCGGACAGGTCCTCCGGATATGTCCATACTCACCACACTCAAAACATCCATCTGAATACTGCGGCAGAGGAAACTGAGACTGACCCTAGCGGGCCAGCTGACCGCGATAATAACTCTGAAGAGGAGGTGCTCTGATGGGAGCTGGCAGTGCACTATAAGCTGGATGCCCTGAAGGGGGTACATAAGGACCACGACTCCCTGAAGCTCAATGGGATGGATGAAGCGCTGAATGAAACGGACTGGGATGATGGCCTCTACCAAAAGTACCTCGACCTTCGGATGAGGTCCCACTGAATCCACCAGAATGACGAGGCCTCTTGTCAGACCCCTGACCACTCCCTTGAGCTAAAACCATCTCAACTCGTCTGGCCACATTGGCTGCATCTTGGAAAGAAATCTCACTCCCTGTCTCCTTAGCCATCTGCAATCTAATAGGCTGAGCAAGTCCCTCAATAAACCTCCTCACCCTCTCTCTCTCGTGGGAAGTATAAAAAGAGTATGACGGGCCAAGTCCACAAATCTAGTCTCATACTGAGTGACGGTCATAGAACCCTACTGAAGGCACTCAAACTGCCTCCGGTAGTCCTCTCTCTAAGTGATAGGAAGATACTTCTCCAAGAATAGCTGCGAGAACTTGTCCCAAGTAAGAGCTGGTGACCCAGATGGTCTAGCCAAATGATAATCTCTCCACCATTTCTTGGCGGAACCTGACAGACGAAAAGCAGCAAAGTCGACCCCATTGGTCTCCACTATCCCCATGTTCCATAGAACCTCATGACAACTGTTCAAATAGTCCTGAGGATCCTCTGAAGATGTACCGCTATAGGTAGTAGTGAAAAGCTTGGTAAACTTGTCCAACCTCCACAAAGCATCAGAAGACATAACTGATCCATCACCGGTCTGTGCTACAACACCCGGCGGAACTACCTCAACTGGCTGAGCTGCTGGAGTCTAATGGGGCCATCTGCTCCGGAGTTTGAGTAGCGAGAGTCTGTGCTCCTACCCCGGCCCGAGAGACGGCTGGTGCTACAGGAAGTATGCCTGCCTGAGTAATACTCTCCTTAAGGCCCACTAGACGGACCAGAGCATCCTGGAGTACCGTGGTAGCGATGAACCCCTCTGGAACCTGAGCTAGCCCCGCTGGAGCATTTTAGGCCGGAACCTCATCCTCAAACTCTACCTGAGGCTCCACCGTTGGTGCTGCTGCTCGAGCTCTAGGCTGAGCCCTGCCCCTGCCTCGGCCTCTAGCACGACCTCGGCCTCATCCTTTACCCCTCATACGAGCTGCCACTGGGCCTCGGGCTGCTGATCAGTTGATGAAGCGGTACGTGTTCTCGCCATTTGCGAAAGAACGGAGTAGAAGTTCAATTAGCACTGAGAAATCAAATTGCACGACAGAGAAGAATAGATGTAAAGTTATTCCTAAACTCTGTAGCCTCTGGGGGATAAGCACAGACGTCTCCGTACCTATCCCTCAGACTCTACCTAGCTTGTTCGTGAATTTTGAGATCTAGGCAACCTAGTGCTCTGATACCAACTTGTCACGAACCAAATTTCCCACCTTTGGGACCGTGATGGCGCCTAACATTGCACTCGCTAGGCAAGCCAACGTTACAGAATATTTCACCATCACTTTCTTTATCCTTTTATAATTAACATTTAACAAAAACTACTTCAGCGGAAATAAAAGCGAAAGTACATGATTTAAGTAATTACCCTTTATACTAATGGCAAAATCAGAAGTAGATACCACCCAGAAACTGGTGTCACAACTCACGAACAGTCTACGAATACTACAAGTAATGGTTTGAAAGAAAATACATCTGTCTCGGAGAAAGTAAAATAGAAATGAAGTAAAAATAGGAGGGGACGCCAAGGTCTGCGGATGCCTGCAGGACTACCTTGGGTCTCCTGAATACAGTAATAGCAACCAACCTCTCGATCAGCCACTAGCTCCGAAATCTGCACAGAAAGTGCAGAGTGCGGCATCAGTACAACCGATCCCATGTACTGGTAAATGCCGAGCCTAACCTCGATGAAGTAGTGACGAGGCTACGGCGGGGCATAACCACATATATAACCTGCAATAGTTTATACTAAAAACAGAAAGGAAATACAGAATGAAATATATCAGTAACTTGCATTAAATAAATAAGGAAGCTACTCGTTCTACCAATACTCAGCTATAACCAATCCTTAAGGGAGTTTCAACACCACAACACTGAACCTCAGCAAAATATGAATACATAACAACAAATGATGTGGCGCGCATCCCGATCTCACCATATAATCAATAACAGTATAAGCATGCACCCTTATTACTCCTTGTTGCAGCGTGCAACCCGATCCCACCAGTCCACCCTTATTACTCCTCAATATATCACCCTTATTCCTCCTGTTGCGGCGTGCAACCCGATCCCACATGTTCACCCTCATTACTCCTTGTTGCGGCGTGCAACCCGATCCCACCAGACAATCACATTCACCCTTATTCCTCCTGTTGCGACGTGCAACCCGATCCCAATATACATATCAGCACCAATCACAAAATAAAGACAAGTGTTTCACAAGTTAACTCAAATCCTCCACAACACCTATACCTCAAACCAACACAAGGGAATATCACTACAATTATGAAACTTCACCAGTTAAAACTACACAGCGAGACCAACCAAAGTGTACCATGAAGCACCAATAAACCAATATAAATCAACAGTGTGATATAATGGAACAATGGAACAATTAACAACACCAATACAGAAGCAACATTTAACAAGAAGCAACTAGAGATGGAAGCATCAATAAGCAAGTAGCAAGTACGACAGGAGAGCAATATATAGGGAAACGGGTCAAGGGAACAGGCTAAACAAGTAATGTGGCGACGCATAGGTGCTCGTCACCAAACCTATACGCCACACACGTGGTATTTCACATAGCAAGCAAGTCGGGGATCCTTAATCCCTCAAGTCAAGGTTAGACCAAAAACCTACCTCAAGCCAACGGGTAATTCACAGCTCGAATACCGCTTTACCTCTTGATTCCTCCACCAATCCACTCGTATCTAGCCGTATTAACCTAATAACATCAATAAACGCTAAAGAAACTAATTCCAATGCATAATTATAGATTTCCCAAAAAGTCAAAAATCGACCATGGGCCCGCTTTGTCAAAACTCAAAATTCAAACCAAAACCCGATTACCCATTTACCCCCGAGCCCGGATATACAATTGGTTTTGGAATCCGACCTCAATTTGTGGTCTAAATCCCCAAATTTTGAAATTCTTAAATTCTACCCAAAAACACCCAATTCCCCCATGAAAACCCTAGATTTTGTGATGAAATCTTGTAAAAAGATGAAATGGATTGAAAGAAATTAGTTAGGAATCATTTACCTATGATTTGGGGAAGAAATGATCTTTGGAAAATCGTCTCTTGAAGCTTTGGGTTTGAAAATTTGAGATATGAATCAAAAATCCCGTCCAAAGCTCGTTATGAACAGTTGCGGGTATCGCATTTGCGATCACAGGTTCGCAAATGCGAAGCTTGGCCTGGCCTGCTGGCATCGCAAATGCGGCCTCTGTTCCAATCGCAATTGCGACAATGAGCTTCGCAAATGCGAAGGTTCCCTTCCCAGCCTTCTGATCGCAAATGCAAAATATCTTCGCAAATGCGATGCTCGCATTTGCGAGCCAGACTTGCAAATGTGAATTCTGCAGACCTGCAACATACCAGAAAATTTTCGTTAAGTCCAAATCACTCCGTAGCCTATCCAAAACTCACCTGAGCCCTCGGGGCTCCAAATCAAACATGCACACAAGTCTTAAAACATCATACGAACTTGCTCATGCGATCAAATTGCCAAAATAACACCTAGAACTATGAATTCAACACCAAAACACATGAAATTTTCAGGACAGTTTCAAACTTCCTATTTTCTCAACCAAAGGTCTGAATCACGTCAAATCACTTCCGTTTTTCACCAAATTTTACAGATAAGGTTTAAATATTATAACAAACCTGTACCGGGCTCCGTAACAAAGATACGGGCCCGATGCCAACAAGATCAAATCATTTACATTATTGCATTTTCAGTCTTATCAATTTTATTCAAAAATTTATTTCTCGGGCTAAGGACCTCGGAATTCGATTCCAGGCATACACCCAGGTCCCATATTTTACTACGGACCCTCCAGGACCGTCGGAATACGGGTCCGGGTCCGTTTACCCAAAATATTGACCGAAGTCAACTAAAATCATCTTTGAAGCCAAAAAATCATCTTTTCTTAAGTTTTTCACATAAAGGCTTTCCGGATACGTGCCCGGACTGCGCACGCAAATCGAGGAGAGATAAAATGAGGTTTTCAAGGCCGTGGAACACAGAATCGAATTCTAAAACAAGAGATGACCCATTTGGGTCATCACATACCGTTAGCAAAGCAAATAAATTTGCACCTATCTCTAACACTTGTCCACACAATGGTTGAGAGTCTCTTACATTACTCCAATAGCCACAATAGATTTTCAGCAACCAGCCATAATTTTAGAACGGTGATCTTGTGATGACAAATTAGCAAACTTATTAATAATTATCTGTTGTTTCTCTCTTTGAACTGATGATATATAGCCCCAGAAAGGGAAGATGTTTCTGTATGTGTCGTTACATATTTATCTCTTATTCTTTTTTTATTTTCTTTGTTGGGACTATTTTCTTATAAATAGCTTTGATATATATCTCCATGGGTTCTTGTATATTTTGGGGTGTGAAACTGAAAATCTGAAAACTTTACTAGTAACTGACATCAGAGAGGACGCGTCTAGCGAGTATTTGTCGGTTTTAACTAATGGGTTTGAATAATGCAAAGAAACGTCTGGAAAAGCGATGCAACACTTTATTTAGACCCAATGTTTGAACATTAAGGAGCTTTCGGGACAATGGGAATCCACCGTTACGAATCAAGCTATTGAAATGTTTAGGGATTATAATAGTTTAGTTGAAAAGTCATTTGAAAAGAAAATTAAAATTCTCGTGATTTTTTTTCCCGTTATGGAGACTAAAATCTTCGTGATTTTCTACTCCTGTGTCGAGATTAAAATCTGCATAATTTTTTACTCGGAGATTAAAGTCAAAGTAAATTTCTACTCGTTTTGGAGATTAAAGTTTTAGTAATTTTCCACTGTAATTTATTACTCTGAGTGAAGATTAAATACTTCACCATATAGTAGATCAATTTTATCAGATATTACTTGGTTTGAAGAATAAAAACTTTACCGTTTATTTTGGCTCTTTCATGACACAAGCAACAGTTCATGTTATTGGCTCTACAAAGTAATAGAGGTGGAGAATATGAATCTTGTAACGATCCGACAGGTTGTTTTGAGCTCTAGCGCGTCGTTCAGCGGTTTGAGGCCATGAGCAGCTTCACTTCAGGTATTATGACTCGTCCGCATGGTCGGAATTGAATTTTGGGAAGTTCAGAGTCGATTTGGAAAGAGAATTCTCATTTTGAGAAAGTTTGATCGGGAGTGGACTTTATGATATCAGGGTCAGATTCCGATTTTGGAAGTTGGAGTAGGTCCGAAATGTCGAATGTGACCTGTGTGCAAAATTTGAGGTCAATCGGACGTGATTTGATAGGTTTTGGCATCGAATGAAGAAGTTTGAAGTTCTAAAGTTCATAAAGCTTGAATTGGAGTGGCGATTCATGGTTTTATCGTTGTTTGATGTGATTTAAGGCCTTGAGCAGGTCCGCATTATGTTCTTGAACTGGTTGGTGTGATTGGACGGGGTCCAGGGGGCCTCGGGTGGATTTCGGATAGTTAACGGATCGAATTTGAGTTGGGAGAAAGAGATAAAGCAGCTGGGCATCTGGTGTAATCGCACCTGCTTGAAGAGGGTCGCAAGTGCCAGCCCGCAGGTGCGGCTAGGTGGTCGTAGAAGCGACATTTGGTCAGAGCTAGATGGCCGTATATGCGAGGATATTTCCGTACCTGCAAGCCCGCGGATGCGAGTTGAGCTCCGCAGAAGCGGAATGCGAGAGGGCAGATGGATCGCAGAAGCGGAAGGGCACCTGCAGGTGCGAAGGCGCAGAAGCGCGTGGAAGACCGCAGAAGCGGATTTTGCCTAGCTTGGAGGGAACCGCACCTGCGATGGATTTCCACAGGTGCGGCTGGTGTACTGTAGATGCGGAAGGTCAGCTGGGCAGATTGTTTTATAAACGGGACTTGGCCCATTTTTCTTCCATTTTCACTTGGTGGAGGAGATTTTGGAGAGCTTCAAAGGGAGATTTTCATCAAGCAATACAAGGTAAGTGATTCCCACTTATTATAAGTTAAATACATGGTTTGTAGGAGGATTTCAATATGGAAATCCATAGAAATTTGGGGTCTCGGTGGGAAAAACCTAGGATTTGTATTTTTGGATTTTGACCACGATTTTAGACATGGAACTTGGAAAAAATTATATATTTGAGTTCATGGTGTTATGGATAAAATTTATCTTCGAAAATTTTCAGAATCCGGGCACGTGGGCCCGAGGGTAGTTTTTATCAACTTTTCGAGCGGAGTTGGGAATTTGTTTAAATCGAATTGTTGTGAGTATTAGAGTATATTTTTATGCGTTTGCACATTTATTTACCAGTTTTGGAGCTTGGGGCATCGGTTTGAATTATTGGAAAGGCTTGGGAGCCGGCTATGGAGCTTCAGAGCAAGGTAAGTCTCCATTCTAACCTTGTAAGAGGGAAGTTACCCCATATGTGAAATAATTCAATATATGCTTCTATTTGTGGGGGCTACATACGCACAGGTGACGAAAGTCCGTACGTAGCTACTATTCCTTTTTATGTCTGGGTAATTTTAAAAATACACCATGCTTTGTGGACACCGTTACTTGATTATATTTGTTAATTGTATCAAATGGAACTAAGTTGAGGATTTTTAAGGATTTAAAAGCTTCAAGTTGAATTGTCTTTATTTTGAAAAGAATCAAGAAAGGGTTATGATTTAATGATAAACTTATATTTGACTGTGTCGCAAGTATGATCCGCGAGCGGGGTAATTCCTTAAATTTATATTTGACCGCATCCAAGTATGATCTGCGAGCGGAGTAATTCCTTAAATTTATATCTGACCACATCACATGTATGATTCGCGAGCGGGGTAAATAGATGCATCTAGGAGTGACAAACGGATGCGTCGGGTCGGATATGGTTCGGGTCAAAATGGGTAATGAAAAAATGGATAAATTATCCGACCAGACCCATATTTAATACGGATAAAAAATGAGTTAACCGACGGATAATATGGGTAACCATATTACCCGTGACTTCTTGCATATGATCAGCTTTGGAAGAATTCTTAGTCTCCCTAACTTGAGGAACCCCTAATTTGAGGCTTTACAAATGTAGAAATTAGACCCATTGGTTACCCATTGGTTATCCATTTTCTAAATGGATAATATGGTTCTTATCCATATTTGACCAATTTTTTAAAAGTTAATTATCCAACCCATTTTTTAGTGGATAATAAGAGTGGTTAACTATTATCTTTTAACAATTTTTCTACCCCTAGATGCATCTATTGTTCGCGCCGTTCGACCCTCGGCAGAGCACAGTTTAAATATTATGTTGATCGGGTCATACGACCTCGACATAATTTGCGCATGACTTGATTGATTGTTTTGGAAATTTTGATAATTGATGTGGCCTCATTGGCCGGAGATATAAATTGTTAAAGGATGAAAATAAATATGGAAATCTCCTATTAGCAAAAGAAATATTTGCATGCTTCATGTTATTGAGTTTATAGTCGCCTTATAAAATTCATAATTTATCATATTTTCACTATATTATTGTTGGCCATAGTAAGTGTCGGAGTCGACCTCTCGTCACTACTTCTTCGAGATTAGACTGGATACTTACTGGCACGCGTTATTTTCGTACTCATACTGCACTTACTGTACATTTTATTGTACAGGCACATGTATGTCTTGTGGCCTTGTGGGCGCAGCGGCATGGTTGATACAGGGACTTAGGTGAGCTGCATCTTATGAGACGATCCGCAGCCAGCAGAGTCTCTTTCATAGTACCTGTATTTTCTTTTCTATCCAAACTTTTATTCCGGACAGTTATTGTATCTTATTTTATTTCATAGTAAATGCTCATGCACTTGTGACACCGGCTTCTGGGATGATTATGGGATATTCAACATTGAAATTTGTTAAAAACATTATTATCTACTCTTTAAAGTTCATTTTTACTAGTTAAATTGAAGCAAATTTATGATTTCAAAAATATTAAAATGAGAATTTAATTATCTATTTAGTGTTGGCTTGTCTGGAAGTGGTGTCCGGCACCATCATGACCTTTAACGGATTTTGGGTCGTGACAACATGGTATCAGTGCACTAGGTTCACTTAGGTCTCACGAGTCATGAGTGAGTCTAGTAGAGTATTGCAGATCGGTACGGAGACATCTGTACTTATCTTCGAGAGGCTACAGGGCTATTAGGAGCACTTCCCTTCTTGATTCCTCATCGTGCGATTTGATTCCCTTAAGGCTTATGCCTTTGTTTCTTTCCTATTCAATATTATGCGACGCGAAGTGTTGGATGTAAATAGGGAACTGAGTAATTGTATAGGTACTACAGATGTGGTGCAGGATGTTACTCCATGCGTACTTGAATGGACTATTATCGTCACCTTGCAGAAGGCCGTTCTGTCATTTCAGCTCAGTATCAGTATTACCTAAAGCTTTGAGATTTGGCATTGATTGTTATGACAATTCGTGCATTGCTATCGCATAGTATTTGTGTAATGGTAGGGTGCTTGCCTACGCGTCGAAGCAGTGAATAACTTGAAAGGAGGTTTACCCAGTGCATGATTCAGGGATTCAGTATTTTATTCTGGCGGAGAAAAAGCAATCGGACTACTTATGTACTGGTTTGGGTTGATGGAGTAACGAGACTTGGTATTTTTGAGCGTGGTGGAATTTTCATCGGTGATGTGGTATCCTTGTCCTTGTTGAATATGTTAAGTTCGCCGGTGTTATGGTCTTCATCAATTTGCCTTCGGGGCAGGGTTGTATGAGATGGCTCCGAAGAAGCGGTTGTCAGAGATAGCGAGGTGCAGCAATTTATGGAAGCAAATGAGTATTTCAAATGTTGACAGCTAGAGAAAGATGATCTTCGGTGAGGTTTAAAGGTTATAGCGATCTATTGGTTCAGGTGCCACAGAGATTATAGATTTGACTTAAGGCAACAACTGGGCAGCAAAAGATGGGGAAGGACATGTGGGAAGTGTTATAAGGTGGTTAAATTTCTAGAAGGCCAGGTGTAAGAAGCAGAAGTCGAGTAGTTGCTTAACGGAGAGGGTTTGACCAAAGTGGGAGAATGGCGGAGTAGCATATGGGTTCAGTGGTAGGATAACTACATGCCTTAAGAAAAGTTTAGAGTGATTTCGGATTCATGGTGGACAATGACTAGGTCTACGGACTTAAATTTGGAATTTGGATATTATACGACAAGAGATTTGGATACGCCAGAAAGGAGTTGCTTGATACGATAAAGGATACAACATGACTTTGGATGGGAATGTATTTTCGCACCTTTCGTTGATGTCCGTGAGGAGTGAACGGACTTGTACAGCTGGTGAATGAGCACGGGCTCAGGATGGGTTATTGATTTAGTAGTAATTGTACCAATGCAGCGACGTTGAAAGATATCGGCATGTAATTTCCACAGGTGGGTTGTCTCCTATGAGCAGGTTAGTGGTCGTGTGGTGTTGACGAAGCTTCTACAAAGGATTTTACTGGTTATCCGGTAAGAGGTCAAATACAAAAATGTGGCTAGTGATTCAGAGTTTTCGTGAAATGTTAACAGAAGGAATTTCGAGGAATTTGGTGAGCCGATTGTGCAAGATCATGTCAACGACGAAGGAAGAATCTTGGTGGGTTTCAGGTTTATGCAATGGTAGCTTCAAGCTAAGTGGGAGAGCCACACCGTCTACGGTTGGATTGTATGGTTATCTACTTATGAGGTTTCTGGTTATCGGCATATTGATGGGTTATTGCGACTAAGGAAAGAACATCAGTGGTAATTTGAGCAAAGGATTTGAGGAATGTGTTCTATAATTGGCATTATTGTTTCATGCTCAGGCTTTGGGAAGACTCGGGAATTATGCTTCGTGTAGAAGTGAGTTACAAGGAAGGTGATTCGGGGGGGTGCTTCTTTGAGAGGGTGGTCATGTGCTAGCGGGACCTTGCAGTTGATTATATTCTGGACCAAGTCAGAGAGGGTGACTCTCAACAATGCTCCTAGTGGATTCAAAAGTTAAAGTGTGGTGCCTAAGGATGTCGAGTCCATAGTGTGGTTGAGTATCGAGCTTTTGCAGCGGATTATGATAAAGGAGCTTGGGGTATTCTGGGTTATCTCTGGTCTGCGGTGTAGTATAAGAGGAATGGGAGGAAATAACTTCGTATTTATAGAAGAATTTCAGAATGGGTGTACCAGTTGAAGACGCGATTATGCGCACGAGGGGGGTATGAAATGGTTCGTGGGTTTTGAGACAGCATGGTCTCATGAAATAAGGTCACTCGGGATGAGTGCGGAGTTGGGTTCATGATGTTTTGAATGGGGCTATTATTATTCCTAAGTCAAGCACAGAGTAAATTAGAAGAAGTCGAATCAATTAGCAATGGTTGAATTGGCATGATGGTGGCAGTGATCATTCCCTTCAGCGTTTTAAGCTACTCATGTGAGTTGTAATGGTACGTGCGAGGTTTGGCAATCGCCGTCATTGATTTTATTTGGAGGCTTTCGAGTATTATGGCCTTTTATGTGCAGATGGATCCCGAAAGAGTTATGGTGGTTTAGACAACTACTTGAGGTTGGTATTTTTTGCGGATATGAGAATTCAGTCACGTGCTACAATAGTTCTCTTGATATGAGTTAAGTAAAAGGTTTTTATATGATGAAGTGTTTACCCTATTAGTGGTTTAGGAGTTATGAGGAAACTCTTGTACTGTCGCGTATCGGCATGTTAGGCACAATGGGCGGCATGGGGATTGGAAGTTGAGGATCAAGGTTGTTGTTGGAACTGGCAAGAATAGCACGAGCTCAGATGAGCGAGAAAGGACTCAGATGGTTAGAGTCAGCTGGTATTGTCTTTAGCATCACCAGAGATCCGTGTCCTGTGTAAGAGGCTTGCGTACTGATTGCGGATTCTTGATTTGCCTTACAGCATTAGTGTGGCCGGTGGTATGGACGTGCGGACTTGTTACCTGGTGCGGAAGGTCATGGGAGCGTATCCCACGAGAAGATTGTATAAGTGTGACGTGTAGTCGCTTGATTGATCAAGGATTGGAACCAAGTATGAAGATTTTGGTACTATTGTTCATGTGTGAATTTATGGCTGAAGGGTGCTCGGTTCATTTGGTTGTGGACTGTGGAAGTTTGTTCCGGATCGATGGATGTTCTTGTGTGACATGGGAGAAAGGGTTATTGTGGATCCTTGAAAGGTATCAGCCCAATGCGGTGCGATCAGAATCGGCTTGAGGTCCGTGGATGGACCTAGATATGAATGTGTGCTCTATATCAGGCCGAATGTGTTCATTTCATCATAGCGCTCCTTATGGAGGAGTATTCGGACGTTGGATGTTATTTCGTCATCAACTATTTCATGTAATACTATATTGTGCCGTGTGAGTTGTGAAACGGCTTGATAAATTTTAGATGTTTTGAGGTTCGCGTAGCGTTGGTATTATGTGAGCACGATGGATCTCGAGATTCATATCATATATCGCACCTTAGTTGTGCTTGAGTTTTGTAGCGTATGGCGCTATCTGTCTCCCTAGAGATGGTATTATGCACTTTGGCGTGCTTGTGGCCGATATTCCGGCATTTTGGTAGTAATAAGCATTCTATCTCGGTGAGTATCTCCTTATATAGAATTTATGTGTGGATCGGGTGGCACGTTGCCACGGGTATGTTGTGTGGATCGGGTGGCACGCCGCCACGGGTATGTTGTGTGGATCTGGTTGCACGCCGCAATAGTGTGATGTTGAGTACAATCCCCTATATTTATTCTTGTATGTTTTGTTTCCTATTTTCTGGGGAAGGTTCATAACACCTTTCCGATTGTCTAAATAGTTACGCGGGTCGAGTAGTCCCTTCGAGAGTTCGTTTTCCTTATGTATCACATTCGAGTTTGTAGCTTTTTGGCACATTATGGCATCATATGAGACCTTTGGTCGTGTTTGAGGTGGCTTATTGCCTGAGCAACTCGTACCAGGTGAGACGAGATTATTGGATCTATGATCAGTGCGTTCGGATTATATGAAGCATATAAAAGAGCAAATATCGTTATTTGGTTCATAATGAGGTAATGGTTCCTGTCAGAAGGATAGACTCAAGGATTTTTTGACTCAGCAGCTTGTTATGAATTTCTACACATCTCTTCCGTCATGGCGGTATTGTAAGAGTTGGAACAAGGTTTATATATGTCATGAGGTGCATTGTGAGCATCAGATTCGTGAAATTTCGCCTATTGTTATCAGGGGATGTTATTAGGGTCATGTGAGTTATGCAGTGCATAGTGTGGATTCAGCAAAGGCATGCAATCATGTATTGGTGCATCGCATAGAGATTGATACAGAGTTCGTATGATGGAAACGGGCCTGGCAGAGAATCTCGGATGTTGGGATTGGGCTCTAAAGCCTATTTGGCTGAGTAAAAAGGAATGTCTTTAGATTTTCTCGAGCTAATGTGCTCCACTGAGTTGTGGCACGGGTAGGTTCACGAGGTGTTAAACGGTGATTTCTGACAACTCCAGAGCAGCTCTTCGTACGTTCGAGGAAGAACGTATCTTTAAGTGGGAGAGAATGTAACGACTCAACCGGTTATTTTGAGCTCTAGCTCGTCGTTCAACGGTTTTAGGCCATGAGCAACTTCACTTCAGGTATTATGACTCGTACGCATGGTCGGAATCGATATTCAGGAAGTTCAGAGTCAATTTGGAAAGAGAATTCTCATTTCAGAAGCTTAAAGTTGGAAGAATTAACTAAGGTTGAATTTTTAAGTAAATGACCTTGGAATCGAGATTTGAAGGTTCTAGCAGGTTAGTAGGATGATTTCAGACTTGGGCGTATGTTCGTATCGGGTTTTGGATTTGCCGTCAGCGTTTCGGCATCTATTGTGAAAGTTGGCATTTTGGAAGAAATTCATAAACTTGGGTTCAAGTGCGTTTCAATGTTATTGATGTACGCTTGGGATTCCGAGTCTGGGAATAGCTCCGTATGGTGATTCTGGTATTGGGAGTGCGTCCGGATGTGGATTTGGAGGTCCGTAGGTCATTTCGGAGTCATTTGGCAAAAGTTAGAAATTTGAAGGGTTTTGAGAAAGTTTGACCGAGAGTGGACTTTTTGATATCGGGGTTGGATTCCGATTCCGGAAGTTGGAGTAGGTCCATAATGCCGAATATGACCTGTGTGCAAAATTTGAGGTCAATCAGACGTGATTTGATAGGTTTCGGCATCGAATGAAAAAGTTTGAAGTTCTAAAGTTCATAAAGCTTGAATTGGAGTGCGATTCATGATTTTATCGTTGTTTGATGTGATTTGAGGCCTCGAGCGGGTCCGCATTATGTTTTGGAACTGGTTGGTGTGATTGGACGGGGTCTCGGTGGCCTTGGGTGGATTCCGGGTGGTTAACAGATCGAATTTGAGTTGGGAGAAAGGGCTGAAGCAGCTGGGCATCTGGTGCAACCGCACCTGCGTGAAGAGGGCCGCAGGTGCGGCTAGGTGGTCGCAGAAGAGACATTTGGTCAGATCTCGATGGCCGCAGATGCGAGGATATTTCCGCATCTGCAAGACCGCAGATGTGAGTTGAGCTCCGCAGAAACGGAATGCGAGAGGCAGCTGGGTCGCAGAAGCGGAAGGGCACCCGTAGGTGCGAAGGCGCAGAAGCGCGTGGAGGACCGCAGAAGCGGATTTTTCCTAGCTTGGAGGGTACCGCACCTGCGATGGATTTCCGCAGGTGCGGCTGGTGTACCGCAGATGCGGAAGGTTGGCTGGGCAGATAGTTTTATAAACAGGACTTGGCCCATTTCTTTTCCATTTTCACTTGGTGGAGGCGATTTTGGGGAGCTTCAAAGGGAGATTTTCATCAAGCAACATAAGGTAAGTGATTCCCACTTATTATAAGTTAAATACATGGTTTGTAGGAGGATTTCAACATGTAAATTAGTAGAAATTTGGGGTCTTGGTATTTTTGATTTTGACCACGATTTTAGACATGGAACTTGAAAAAATTATATATTTGAGTTCGTGATGTTATGGGTAAAGTTTATCTACGAAAATTTTTGTAATCTGGGCATGTGGGCCTGAGGGTAATTTTTATTAACTTTTCAAGCGGAGTTGGAAATTTGTTTAAATCGAATTTTTGTGAGTATTAGAGTATATTTTTATGGGTTTGCACATTTATTTACCAGCTTTGGAGCGTGGAGCATCGGTTTGAATTATTGGGAAGGCTTGGGAGCCGGCTATGGAGCTTCGGAGCGAGGTAAGTCTCCTTTCTAACCTTGTAAGAGGGAATTAACCTCATAGGTAAAATAATTCAATATGTGCTTCTATTTGTCAGGGCTACGTACGCACGAGGTGACGAGAGTCCGTACGTAGCTACTATTCCTTTTTATGTCCGGGTAATTTTAAAAATACACCATGCTTTGTGGACACCGTTACTTGATTATATTTGTTAATTGTATCAAGTTGAACTAACTTGAGGATTTTTAAGGATTTAAAAGCTTCAAGTTGAATTGTCTTTATTTTGAAAAGAATCAAGAAAGGGTTACGATTTAATGATAAACTTATATTTGACCGTGTCGCAAGTATGATCCGCGAGCGGGGTAATTTCTTAAATTTATATTTGACCACGTTGCAAGTATGATCCGCGAGCGGGGTAATTCCTTAAATTTATATTTGACCGCGTCGCTTGTATGATTCGCGAGAGGGGTAATTAGATGCATCTATGGTTCGCGTCGTTCGACCCTCGACAGTGCACGATTTAAATATTATTTTGATCGGGTCGTACGACCTCGGCATGATTTGCACATGACTTGATTGATTGTTTTGGAAATTTTGATAATTGATGTGGCCTCATTGGCCGGTGATATAAATTGTTAAAGGATGAAAATAAATATGGAAATCGCCTATTAACAAAAGAATTGTTTACCTGCTTCATGTTATTGAGTTTACAGTCGCATTATAAAATTCATAATTAGTCATATTATCGGTATATTATTGTTGTCCATAGTAAGTGTCGGATTCGACCTCTTATCACTACTTCTTCAAGATTAGACTGAATACTTACTGGGTACGCGTTGTTTTCGTACTCATACAACACTTGCTGTATATTTTGTTGTACAGGCACATGTATGTCTAGTAGCCTCGTAGGCGCAGCTGCGTGGTTGATACGGGGACTTAGGTGAGCTGCATCTTATGAGACATCCGCAGCCAGCAAAGTCTCCTTCAGAGTACCTGTATTTTTCTTTGCTGTCCAAATTTGTATTCCGGATATTTATTGTATTTTATTTTATTTCCTAGTAAATGCTCATGCACTTGTGACACTGGGTTCTGGGATAATCACGGGATATTCAGTATTGAAATTTGTTAAAAACATTATTATCTACTCTGCAAAGTTCATTTTTACTAGTTAAATTGAAGCAAATTTATGATTTTAAAAATATTAAAATGAGAATTTAATTAACTATTTATTGTTGTCTTGCCTGGCAGTTGTGTCCGGCGCCATCACGACCTTTAACGGATTTTGAGTCGTGACAAATATCCTCTTGAATAAATATACAGTCAAACCTCTCTATAACGACATCCATATATGACAACACTTCACTATAAAAGCCAAAATTTTTCGAAACCAATTTTTATGTTATGTTATAATATATATTCTCTATAACAGCACTTCGCTATAACTTCCAAAAATATTTGGAACAACGGGATTGTTATAAAGAGATTTGACTTTATTTGGAATATGGCACTATTCACCAAACAACTGCCCTTACCCGCCACAATCTAATAGGGTGGCTGAAAGAAAGAATAAAACGTTAAAGGAGATTATAAATGTCTTGTTGATAAGTTCTGGTTTACCTCAGAACTTGTGGGGGGAAAGCTCTTCTTACAGCTAATCGAATACTCAATTGAGTTCCCCATAGAAAAATATAATCCATTCCATATGACAAAATAGAAAGGAAGAATGCCCAACTCCAAATATCAAAGTGTGGGGATATTTAACTAAAGTGCAAGTTCTAAACCTAGAAGGGTAGATATAGGACCGAAAGTTATTGATTGTGTTTATATAGGATATGCAACAAACAGTATAGCATATCGATTTTTGGTTCACAAATCAAAAAATCCGAAGATTTATATTTATATAGTGATAGAATCAGATAATGCTGAATTCTTTAAGAATATTTATCCGTATGGAATGTGAGTCGTCTAGTGAAAAATCTAAGTAACCTCGGGAAGAATTAAAGGAAAGTTTACCTAATGAGGTGAATCCAAGACGTAGTAAACGTCAAAGGACAACTACTTCCTTTGGATCAGATTTTCTGACATTCTTATTGGAAAATGGGCTTCGAACTTTGAAAGAAGTTATGTCTTCCTCGGAAAGAAGTATCCATATTAAATAACCATACTTGGGAGTTAGTTGATCTTACTCTAGGGAACAAACCATTGTCTTCCAAATGAATTTTCAAGAGGAAAATTAAAGAAGATGGCACTGTTGACATATATAAGGCAAGACTTATTGTCAAAGAATATACACAACAAGAAGGTCTTGATTACTTTTACACATACTCGCCGGTAATGAGAATTACATCTATTCGGGTATTAATAGCGTTAGCTACCATATATGGCCTTGAAATCCATCAGATGGATGTGAAAATAACCTTCTTAAATGAAAATATGGAGAAAAATTTGTATGGAACAACCTAGAATGGTTAGTGGTTCCGAAAAAAGAAAAAAAGGTGTGCCGACTTGGTAATTCACTTTACGGACTAAAACAAGTACCCAAACAATGGCATGCGAAATTTGACCAAATAATATTATCAAATAGTTTCAAGATCAATGAGTGTGACAAATGTGTTTACATTAAAAGCACTCCAAACTAAATAGTCATTATTGGTTTACATGTGGATATATGTTGATAACGAATAATAGAAAAGGCACATGAAATATTTAAAATATGGGGGCATTTAGCTTGTGCATGACAAAAGTCAATGTCTGTATTATTTAGAAGAACTAGATGATATAATTTTTGGACCCCAGAAATCCTTCATGGATATTGATATTGCATTCAGTGATTTTATTGCTTGTTCAGTGTTAGTAAATATTAGTTGATGAAACTACCAACTCAGAAGTTGGTCACGTGCCTTTCTCGAAAGATTAGTTATTTTCTTGAAAATTTATAATGTTTAGTTCTTCTATGAAAGGATGTCACTTCAAAGGTTGTAACTTTTCATTAAAATATGTGTTTGTACGTTTATGTATGGACATAATCGTTCATGAATGGTTGTATTAATACGTTTGTTTATAATATGGTGAACCAACCGGTGAAAATGATAAAAATCCATAGAAAGTTGGATTTGCTTCATGAATGAAGGTGCTATAATTTGCATATCGTATAGACGTGTATTCTATTAAGGAATATGACTAAATAACATACAAATACTAGTAAAAGGTGGAGTGGTTGCGAATGTATTAAACATAAAAAAACGTTGTGGCTATAACCGATGCCAACCATTTCAACTGTTGTTATAATATAATATTGATACACTAAATGTAGTCAATAATTTGATATGCAGTAGAAAGCCGAGACGTATTGGTCTACGACATAAGGAAGTTTTGAATTTTCATGACAATAAAATGAGTGAGATATTTGGATGTACTCAAAAATATGCTTTGCACTAGAATAAGTATCACACGGTCATGAAGGGGTATAGTGATGCAAATGATCACCGGTTGGACTATTTTGAAATCCGCAAATCGATATATTTTCACAGGCGGTGAAGGAGCAATGTCTTGGAAATTATCCAAATAAAGATACATTGCCCGCTCTACAATGGAGGCTGAGTTTATAGCCTTAGACAAGGCCGACGAAGAAGCTTAATAGCTCCGGAATTTCTTGAAAAAATTCCATCTTATCCCAAAATATTGGTACCTATATGCATACATTACGATGGTCAAACGGCAATAGGAAGGGCTAAGAGCGTTATGTATAACAAAAAATCTCGTCATATACGACGAAGACATATAACCATTAGACGACTACTCTCTAGGAGAATTATCATAATTGACTACGTGAAATCAAGTGATAATGTGTCGGATCCAATTACAAAAGGCCTAACTAGAGAGGTAGTTGAGAGATCATTGAGGGAAATGGGACTATGGTCGAGGACAAGTCATTGTGGCGGTAACTCGACCTAGAAGACTGGATATCCTAAGATCTAGGTTCAAGGAGATCAAACAAAGTCATTGGTGACAGTTCAACATTGTCAAATAAAAGTTTGGTCCATTCTCGTGATGAGGCAATATCCAATACCAAAGATAAAGAGTTAATGCTTTTTAATAATTTCTAAGTTTGATACCGGGTATATCAAATAGTGTATCCACGGGATGACACGTTTAGGAATCAACAATGTAAGTGTGAAGTGTTAGGCGATCCAAGGAGAATTTTGTAAGGCCGGTTCTCTACGCACTTATGAAACCAAGTGGTGTTCGTAGCTTAAACGAATACAACAATGAGAACCAAAGACGGTTAAGGGTTGAGTGTGTAACTTATAGTTGTCTAGGTATACACCAAAGCTCGACGGTTCAAAGATATACAAATCTACCGATTGACCAAGTATATCCGACATAAGTTCACTACGGAAAGTTCATAGGGAAACCTACTTATACAGATTCGATTAATCATTGCAAATCACATAGTTTCTCATACATATTTTATTCCATTTCCCGTTCATGTGAGGGATTAGTGGGTTTTTACAAAAGGGTGTGAACGAGAAATGGAAGAGGCACCTCTTGAGTTGCACCTCTTTATCTCACCCTTTTATTGTCTATAAATTTAGAGGTTTGGCCTTGTTGATACTCAATTTTTCCCTAAATATTTTTAATAAGCAAAATACTTTCAAAATAGCATACGTATGCATATATAGGTATGTCCAAATGTTTTATTATTTTTTCTTAATAATTATGCTAAAATATAGCTAATGTAATTTTTGCATATTTTTAAAAATTTATTTAGTATTTTTAAAACTAAATTGCATACAATTGCAATATTAGCCCCTTTTAGATTTAATTACATTTATGTCTATAAAAATTAGGTCAAATATTTTTAATTTGATAATTATATATTATTAATCATTTTAGTACCCTTAATTTATTTCCGGAAATTATTCTACTTTTTTTTATAAAATAAATAAGGGAAAAGTGGCTATTTAAAACATAGCCCAATTGTGTTTCAATTGTAGCCTGAATTGACCCCCAATTTTAAACCCAATTACCCAGCCCAAATCCCAGTCATACCCGACCCACGACCCAATAAAAACAACCCGCCCGGATTCCCATTTAATCCCAGCCGTTGATCGCTCAGATCAACGGCTCACATTAACTCTTTCCTTTTTAATCTCGACCAACCCCCAAACCCTATCATTTTCTCACCCCCAGCCGCCTCTGAATCCCTTTCTCCCTCAATTCTCTCTCAACTCTCTCTCAAACCCTAGCCGCCGCCCTCAACTACCACCCTAAAACCGCCCAAATCAATGGCTTCCAAAGCCATTGGAAGCCTGTATCTACCTCATATGGCTTCTACATGCCCGATTATCATGGTTTCAAGGCTAGATCCTGGAAAAGTCTGGTCCGGACCTTGGTTGATTTCAGTTCTATGGCTGTATCCGGTCATCTTTGACCTTGCTCCGGCCAGCCATGGCTATTCAAGCCTGGCCCTTGACTTTTCCTGCTTAGATCGATGATTTGCCAAGCCTTTCTCACCATCTAGGATTTCATCTGAAACCCTAACCTTTAAGGTTCTTCCGATTTCTTTTAGGTCTGTTTTAGATCCGTCTTTGCTCTAAACTTCTGAACGTTTTTCTCAAGGTTTCTTTCAAACTCTACCTTCTAAACCCCTTTACCTTTTCCCAATTTTTATTTTTGTTAAGTTATTTCGAAGCCTTCTTTGATTTTCAACATGTTCTGCTTTGTTTCCTTATGTCGTTCTTTACTTGAGTTTGGATGTTAAGGGCCTTAACCTTTTTGAGATTTCTGAATCTATTTTTGTTAGTATTTGTCTGATTTACTTGTTTTTCATATCTAGACTCATTTGATGGTGAAAACCCTAAAATCTTGGGGTTCGTTCGAGTTCTGAGAATATTTATTGTGTGATTTACTTGTTCATCATCTCTGAATTTGATTGGTTTCAAAACCCTAATTTCTTTTGGCCTATTCGAGCTTCTGAAAACTGCTTCATCTATTTGAAGTTGCTCGACTGGATTCAAAATCCTTTTGTTTCAACTTCTTTTTCTCTATGTGATTTGGTTTTTTGCAATCATTGAAACTAGACTATACTTTTCAGAAGGGCCTTTTACTTGACCCTTTGCATGTTTCTGATACCCTTTTTCTCTATTACTAAGTTGACTTATGTAACTACCATGTTTCACTGTCTACTGACTTTGTGACTGTTATTGCATGATGCTTCTCTTTGTCATAAGTTCAACCTCGCATGCCTAATGTTTATGCACTCTTTTATATGCTAAATTTCCCTCTAAAATGACCTCCAATTGTGGACTGATTTCAAACCACTCCTTGTGTAATTCTGATTGCACTCGTGTGTTAAGTAAAGAATTGCACTCGAGTGTTAAGTAATTGATTCTTTCCTTGTTTTACTGATTTCCCTGTTTCTTGGATTGATTTGAAAACTTCCCTTTAGACTTTCGATTCTCCTGTTCTTAGCTTGGTTTATTTGTCTATTCATGGGAACCCATGTTATTCCCTCCAAATCAGTAATTTCGAATCCCTGACACCTTGACTTACTATGTGCTGATTGTCCCCATATTCTGTAAATTTATTGTGTTTCTTGCCTTATTTGGTTAACTGAGTATTTCAAAGATTCTTCATTAGTTATTCCCTTAATTTAATCTCTATGTACTTACCCCTAATTGTTTATTCTGCACATGATGCTCTACTTGATTTCTTTCCTTAAATATTTTCTGCCCGTTACCGTTTAATTTTAACTCCTTAACTAAAGGAAGTCTTTGATACTGATTTGATTTTTAATTAGTATATAGTTCCATAATTACTGCTAAACTTTGATTCTTGCCTTATTTTCTACCTGTTTTCAAACTATAAATACCTTGCTCTTTCATTAGCACAGACGAACACTCGTAGTTCTAAAAATCACTTACACTCAAAACATTCTCTCCTGCTTTACTACTTCTACTGTGACCTATTTAGCTGACTGAAAGCCAGAGTTATATTTCAAAATCCTGCTACCTTGCCTTTACTGTATTTTTCTTCTTTGAACTGGTATGTCCTGATTAAAATTTCAGCATCACAATAATATGTTTACTTAGTACTTTTGCCTCCTTGTCTGGCTACTGCTTGTGTTTAATTCAGTACTTTATTCTAGCATGCTGTAATTTCTTTCTTCCTATTCTGAATCTATGTATTAAATATCCTAAACCCCTACCCGAATGTGTTTGATATTGATGGTTTGTTTGAGGCATGACAGTATTGAGCATTGCTGTCCATGACTCAAACTTGATTCCCTGGGATCATAACCTCTATGTATTCTCTAGCATTGTGTGTTCTGGTGGGCTTACAGGCATGTCGGCATCTTCTATTGTTGTGCATGCCCAAAGCTGACCCTTGCCTAAGTACATAGGCTCTTTGCAATTTCCCAACCCTTGAACCCCTTTTAGTATGAAATTATTCAACTTGTTTATGGCTGTTTCCCAGCACCTCTTTCCCTCTCCTTTATTCCCTCAGAACTCCGTTTCTTCACTTGCACTCTCTCTTAGACTTAAGTTCAGCCCCCCTCTTGTGAGCCTTGCCTTGGGACCCATGAGCTCCCTCTGAACTTGGACACTTGAGGGCTGGCACTTTCACACTGCACTTGTCCCTATTCTGGTGATACAATTTGTGTGTGAGCACTGCCCGGAGTCCCATTGAGGCACTTAGGGAACTCTGACACACTCAAATTGGAGAAAGGCTTTGGATCAATGGTCTTTGAGTTGGTCTATCTCATAACTCAAAGAGGAAGTCAAGAATCAGGCTTCCCCTGGTTGTACTCTTCTTTGTACTTTTCTGATGTAATTTATCATTCTGGTTTGTAATAAGTTGTAATAAACATTTGGGGCTGGCTAGTGAAAAAAGGGTGGGAAACTATGTATGTAGGGGTAGATATCATGCCAATAGGGTGTTTTAACTTCTGCATATTCAAACTTCACCTAGAAACCGTGCCTATAGGGTGTTTTAACTTCTGCATATTCAAACTTCACCTAGAAACCATGCCTATAGGGTGTTTTAACTTCTGCATATTCAAACTTCACCTAGAAACCATGCCTATAGGAATATTTTAATTTTGCATGATTCAAACTGTATTTAGATACTATGTCTATAAGGCTTAAAACAAGTTTCTGCACTTGGACACCATGTCTATAAGTTTTCTGCAATTAGATACCACGTCTAAAATCAGTAATGCATAGAAATCATGCCTATAGGGATCCTCGAGCAGTTCTGATTCGTTTTCATTCACAGTCAATAAAAGTAGATGCTATCACCTGCAGAAGCTGTAACCAATTTATTTAATTTTTGTACGTTTTGTATCCCTTTTAATAATCTAAGTCCCTCAGTCTAACAGGTATGCATATAGGACATCAAACAATTCATTTCGAGCCTTACTATCTCATCACCTTCTAATTCAGTAGATATCATGCCTATAGGACCCCGTCTAAACACTTAGGCAAGCCTTAGAGTAATAATTGTATACTGGATCTGTTTCTATTAATCTTTACAACCAGCGGGCAGGCCTGATTCGGACTTCTTATCTGAGTTATGTAATAAACCAATCTGCCTCAATTTTTTTAAAACTCCCTCGGCTTTGGTATTTTTAATCAGACCTAAAAAGTATGTGCAAGTCATGCTAATTATATGCTTTCTTTGTTTAAGGAGGTATATATGAGCCTTTGTTTGTTTATATGCTTTCCCCCAAAATATGCAATATGTGTTTTGTATGTCGTCTTAGAGTTCTTACCTTTGAAACTTCAAATAAGCCTAATATCCCTCTCTTTTTAGGATTGGTAGTCCTAAGTGCCTCCGGGACTGATAGGAGTGGAACGGGTAATAGCATGCAATATGTAATCGAGACCAATCCGCTCTTTAATACCTTAACGGGGTGGGAAGGGTAGATATGGATATGATGACCATGCAATAATGTCATGTGTAGCCCCTCATTGAGGAGTGATTATCGGACATTGTGTGGGGTGATCCATATTTTTAATAAACCTACGGACCCCCCCCCCCCCCCGCCTTTATGCTTTATTCTTTTTTAATATCGTATTTCCTTATTTTAAAATCAGCTCTTTTAATTATTCTTCCAAACCGTTTTTACTTTCAAACCATTATGTGTTGAAATCCCCTCTTATTTGAGCCTTATCTGCCTATATGTTAAATGCACCTCAATTCACAATAATTGTCTTGACTGGAACCACACTAGTGGATTCTGAGGGGTGCCTAACACCTTCCCCTTAGAATAATTTCAAGCCCTTACCCTATCTTTGGTTATTCAAATCAAACTCTTTTGGTGTCCTAATGCACCCTAATCACTAGGTGGCAACTCTTCAAAAATGCAAACTCAGTTCCCAAAAGGAATGAGTTGTCCCTCCAAATGTCATAAACCCGATTTCGCGAGAAAAAGGGGGCGCGACAGCATGGCGACTCTGCTGGGGATGATTAGGCTTTTACCATTTCAGACTATTATTGTGAATCTATGCTCCTTTATGTGCAAATTATTTGTCTAATTCCTTTAAGCATTCAATTCCCTTTTCAATTGCAAAACTGACCTGTCTCTTGTGTCTTTCCTTTACTTCTTTCCTTTACTACTGCTTTAAATTATAAAAACTGTTGTATTTACTACTTTTTTAAATGTGCAAATACGTGACAACATGCCTTTAATTGTTGCATAATCATGCTCAACATCATATTCCACTCGTGTCAAACAAATACCATAGCAATGCTTATAATCAGTGGTTGCGCTCTTCCGATATTATCACCTCCTAAATCCGGAAAAGGCATATTTGTGGTAAAACCAGTCGATCAACGGTGTAGTCGACGGTTCCGTGCCTTTCCCCCTTGAGTTGTCCGCTCAAGGGTACCCGTCTAAAACCCCATAGAAACCTTACTCTGTTTAACTGTGCATGCATCATGGTCAAACCTAGCCGAGTCAGTTATATTGTCCGCATAATGACTCTTTAAGATAGCATTGTCCAAAGTCCACTGGGTTTCCCTAAAACCCAAACGGACATCATCACGTTCTGTGTATTTATTTGGAGAACTAAATGCTTTCATGCTAATTATTGATATTAAATAGTCGAGTCTGGTGGGGGTAAGGGTCTAACCTTATTTGCCTTGCAGAAATATGAGGCACAAAGTCCCCAGATTCGGCATGGTCACCAACATCCATCCAAGGTTGCTAAGCTGGTTGAAAGGTTTACACTCTAGTTCTCAAAAGGGTCGAAGACTGCCAAAATGCTGAAGGAAACAAAGGCGGACACCTAGCCAGAGCCTACCTATTACTGGGACTTCGCGAGTTTGGAAAGATGTTCGATGGAGCCAAGGATGCCGAATCTGGGGAAGGTCCTTCTGGGACCAAATAGATAGGAGTTTTCTTCTTTTTATAAAATGTAATAAGGCTAATGGCCATTAGTGACTTTTATTTCCTGTTATTTAGTGTCGATTTGGGATTCGTCTTATTTTCTATCAATAAAATGAGGCATTTAGCATTCTGAGTTCTCCAAATTAATTTGTCGCTAGGCCTACCTCGGGCACAAAGAGGTCCCCAAAGTAGGACACGGTTTACATTTTGCACTATGTGTTTAAATATCGCAACGCTTTTTTTTATGATCCTCACTAACTTGTTACCTTTTTGTTTTTACTTTTGTTTATTTATTCCCCTCCCCAAAGGTTAGTTCGTGCACTCTGGCAATATCATCTTATTCCACGAGATCCAGGGGCCCTCCACCCACTCCTCCTTTTAGTCCCGTCAAAAATAAGAACAAAGGGAAGATGGAAGATTTGAACAACGCCAGAAAGGAAAACTCAATTGAACGGGTAGAGGACACTCATGGTCATGGTACTCTGGTTCCTAAGGAAAATGCATCCCAACTTGAACAAAAGCTGCTGAAGTTCCAAGAAGAACTTGATCATGTTCAGAATCTGGCAAATCCGTCATTTTCCCTCACCACTCCAGATGTTAATTTCCCAAATGCTCAGAACCCCACACCGCCACAAAATATCCGAAAGCCACAAAACCATCACGCTCCTCACCACCACTGCAACACCTGCCATACTTCCAACAATACCCCGCTGCTCATCCCAGAACCTCAAAACTCCACAAATGACCACTGCCACACACACCATAACACCCCATCTACGTGGAGACTATGCCACGCTCCACCCAGCCCATCTCAAACACACCCGAGTCTGATGATAAAGACTTGCTCATCAGAAACCTGGCCGAAGAACTTAAGAAATTGACTAGCCGAATTCAAGGCGTTGAAGGAAGTAAGGGAATTGAAGGGCTAAACTACGAAGATCTTTGCATACAACCCGATGTCGAACTACCCGAGGGGTACAAACCTCATAAGTTTGAGATGTTTGATGGTACAGGGGATCCAAGGGACCATTTGAGAACGTACTGTGACAAGTTGGTTGGAGTAGGGAAACACGAAATTGGGTGAATATGGTTGAAGGGAGACGCTCTGTCTTGGTATATTAGCCAGGATCCGAAGAAGTGGTCGAACTGGGTGAATATGGCATCCTACTTTATGGACAGGTTCAGGTTCAACACAGAGAATGCGCCGGACGTATTCTACATTCAGAATCTAAAGATGAAGCCTACAGAAACATTCCGCGAGTATGCTACTCGCTGGAGGTCCGAAGTTGCTAAGGTCAGACCTGCCTTAGAAGAAGAACAGATGAATAAATTCTTCGTCCGGGCTCAGGACCCGCAATATTATGCAAGACTAATGATGATCGAGAGCCACAAATTTTCTGACATCATCAAGCTGGGAGAGAGGATCGAAGAGGGCATCAAAAGCGGTATGGTTACGAACTTCGAAGCCTTGCAAGCTACAAATAAGGCCTTACAGTCTGGTGGTGCATCCAAGAAAAGGGACGTAGGGGCCGTAATGGTTGCACAGAAAACCAAATCTCCTATCCAATACCAAACCTATCCAATGCCTCCACTCACATATCAACCTACCCCAAACTACCAAGCACCCTCACCCTCTTACCAAACTCCACCACCCACATATTAATCACCTCCACTCCCACATATCAGCCTACTTCACCCAGATATTCCCAACCCGCACATGTTTACCAAGCCTACAATGCTCAACCACCCCACTATCAATTCCCTCCTGCATGCCAAAACTTCCCTAGACCTCGACCGAACTTTGACCGCAGGACTCCCAAATAATATACAGCCATTGTTGAACCCATTGACCAACTATATGAGAGACTCAAAGCCTCCGGTTATGTCACCCCCATTCCTGCTTCAACCCCAGAGAATCCTTCTCAGTGGGTCAACCCAAGCAAATCCTGTGCATACCATTTCGGCATAAAGGGACACACCATCGACGAATGCCGCTCCCTGAAAGATAAGATCCAGTCGCTGATCGATAATAAGGTTATCGTGGGAAGGAACCCATCCCGAATGTCCGCAACAACCCTCTGCCAGACCATAAAGGCGGGAGTATTCACATGATTGAGGGTGAAGATGATTGGGATCCCGAGAGATCCATCGGGTTGATCCAAGAAGGCGATGATCCAAAGAAGCTAGCAGTTACTCTTAACCCCATCAGGGTCCAGATCCAACCATCTGTGGTCACTAAGGTAGATGTGTCTATCCCTCTTGAGTTCGAAGCAGCTCCATCAGCAAAGGCACCAGTACCATTTGAAGTTGCCATTTTGCCATCCCGAGAACATGTCCCATTCGAAGTAAAGATGGCCACACCAATCCCCGTGGCGATGTCTATTGTGCCCTCATTCCACACAAAAGCTATACCCTGGGATTACACAGCTGAAGCCAGGAGAAAAGGCAAGGTCGGGTTCGAAGAAACTATTGCAGCACAGGGAATGACGAGAACACGGAGAGTCTATACCCCTGAATACCTAGCTGAGTCTAGCAAGTAAGCCTCCAACAGGCCACCCATCATTGAGACAAGTCCAGAAGACCTTTGGAGAAAGATACAGGCTAAAGAGTACTCGGTCATTGACCAGCTGAACAAAACACCAACACAGATATCCATCCTCTCACTACTGCAGAATTCCAAGGCACACAAAAATGCTCTGTTGAAGGTGCTGAGTGAGGCATACATGCCGAGTAACATCACTGGCGGAGAAATTGCCAATATGGTAGGACAAGTGCTAGAAAGCCACAAAATCACTTTCTATGAGGACGAGCTGCCACCTGAAGGGTTGGGTCACAACAGAGCCATGCATATCATGGTACAATGTGAGGACTATTTCATCACCAGGATCCTGGTCGACGGGGGTTCCAGCCTTAACTTCTGTCCTCTGGTAACGCTCAAGAAGTTGGGCAAAGGTTTGCACGAGATAAAAGAAGGAGCCATCAACGTAAAAGCTTTTGATGGATCCCAGAGAGCCACCATCGGTGAAATCAGCCTGTGTCTTCAGATGGAGCCAACCTGGTTCGATATTGAGTTCCAAGTGATAGATGTGCCCGCGTTCTACAACCTGCTTTTAGGACGCCCTTGGATTCATTCTGCGGGGGCTGTGGCTTCGACACTGCATCAGGCCGTGAAATTTGAATGGAATCACCAAGAAGTAATCATCCACGGTGATGGCAGCAACCCCATATACAGTCATCAGACCATTCCGGCAATAGGGGGAAAAGAAAGTTAGGAGGGGAAACCTACCACCACATCGAGCAAGTCAATGCTGTTGATAAATATAAATGGTGGGACAACAAGATCGAGAGTATATTGAACTGGAGTGGATACGAACCTGGCATGGGGCTTGGCAAGAATCTTCAGGGGATTGCTAAACCCATAAAGCTCAAGAAGCATGGCACTACTTTCGTTCTGGGATATGAGTATACCTGGAAAGAATTCAACAACTGGTTGCCACCATGACGCGGTCCTTACTATCCGCTGGAGCAGCCAATACCACACTTGGAACAGACTTTCCAACCGGCCGATATTATTTATGGGTCAGAAGAAGAGGAAGCACTGGCAGCGGTGAAGAATTTGTTCCTAGAAGACGATGATATGGATTGTTGTGTCGTTCTCGAGGAGGAGGGGGAGGAAGGCCCTTCCATACAGGCTGTAAGTAGAGGAGAACGCCTCAATAACTGGACCATTAGAACAACCAGAGCCCAACGAGCCTCGTTACTCTCATTACTTTACTTATACAGCATTACTATTACTTATCTTGATGAACCGATGACTGTGACATGCAATGAGACAACGCAATATACGGACATAGATTCAGAGGAAGATGACATACTGGAGGAGATTATTAAGGAAGTTGAGAATTTTGAAAACAGACCAAAGTCCAACCTGGACGAGACTGAGATTGTTAACCTGGGAGATGCAGAAAACGTCAAAGAAACACGAATCAGCGTCCACTTCTCGCCATTAGAAAAGAAGGAATACAAAGAATTTCTAAAGGAATATGAGGAAATATTCGCCTGGTCGTATGACGACATGACGGGCCTAAGCACGTCTATTGTGGCTCACAAACTGCCCACCGATCCGACATGTCTGCCGGTAAAGCAAAAGCTCAGAAAGTTAAAACCTAATATGAGTTTGAAAATACAGGAAGAAGTCACCAAGGAGGTCAAAGCCAAGGTCCTCAGGGTAGTAGAATACCCGACATGGTTAGCCAACATTGTGCCAGTACCAAAGAAGGACGGGAAGGTTAGAGTCTGTGTCGACCACCGGGATCTCAATCGGGCCAGTCCGAAAGATGACTTTCCTTTACCAAACATACACATCCTGATCAACAATTGCGCCAAGCATGAATTGCAATCATTTGTGGATTGTTTTGCTGGTTATCATCAGATCTAGATTGATGAAGAAGATGCTGAGAAAATGGCTTTCATTACGCCGTGGGGAATGTACTACTACAAGATGATGCCGTTCGGGCTAAAGAAAGCAGGGGCCACCTACATGAGGGCCACGATTACTATCTTCCATGATATGATACACAAGGAGATTGAGGTGTACGTAGATGATGTTATCATCAAGTCCAAAAAGGCCACTGATCACGTGGGAGATTTGAGGAACTTCTTCAATAGATTACGGAGGTACAACCTGAAACTAAATCCCATGAAATGTGCATTTGGGGTTCCTGCCGGAAAAATACTCGGGTTTATTGTGAGTCGCTGAGGGATAGAACTGGATCCATCAAAGGTCAAAGCTATTCAAGTATTGCCACCGCCAAAGAATAAGAAGGACGTGATGAGTTTCTTGGGGAGACTCAACTACATCAGCCGGTTCATAGCACAGTCTATAGTTATCTGTGAGCCAATCTTTAAGATCCTAAAGAAGGATGCCGCTACCAAATGGACTGATGAATGCCAAAAAGCTTTCGACAGAATCAAGGAATACTTGTCAACACCACCAGTCTTAGTCCCGCCCGAGCCAGGTAGACCTGTATTACTCTACCTTGCAGTATTGGATGGAGCTTTCGGCTGCGTTCTAGGGTAGCATGACGAAACAGGGAGGAAAGAGCAGGCCATCTATTACCTCAGTAAGAAGTTCACCCCGTACGAGGCCCGGTATTCTCTGCTAGAGCGCACCTGCTGTGCTTTGACTTGGGTAGCTCAGAAGCTGAGGCATTACTTCTGTGCCTATACTACATACCTCATATCAAGGATGGATCCTCTAAAATATATCTTTCAGAAGCCCATGCCCACTGGCAAGCTAGCCAAGTGGCAAATCCTGTTGAGTGAGTTCGACATTGTCTACGTGACTCAGAAAGCAACAAGGGACAGGCACTAGCACATCACCGTGCCGAAAACCCCGTGGATGGAGAATACGAACCCCTGAAGACGTATTTTCCTGATGAAGAGGTATCATTCATAGGAGAAGACATTGCAGAATCCTATGATACCTGGAGAATGTTTTTCGATGGAGCAACAAATTTCAAAGGAGTTGGCATTGGAGCAGTCCTAGTATCAAAAACCGATCAGCATTATCCGGTGTCTGCCAAACTCAGATTCCCCTACACCAACAATATGGCCGAGTATGAAGCCTGCATCCTAGGGCTCAAGATGGCCATTGACATGAACATTCAAGAGTTGCTAGTGATTGGAGATTCAGACTTGCTCATACATCAGGTCCGAGAAGAATGGGCAACCAAGAACTCCAAGATACTCCCGTATCTGCACCATGTGCAGGAGTTGAGAAAAAGGTTCACAAAGACAGAATTCCGACATGTTCCTAGAATCCAGAATGAATTTGTCGATGCATTGGCTACCCTGTCATCCATAATACATCATCCTGATAAGAACTTCATTGATCCCATTTCAATAAAGATCCATGATTAGCCAGCCTACTGTGCCCACGTCGAAGAAGAAGCAGACGGAAAACCTTGGTTTCTGGATATCAAGGAATATTTGACAAAAGGAGAATACCCAGAACTTGCAAATCCTATTCAGAAGGGCACACTTCGGAGGTTATCCTATAATTTCTTCCACAGCGGAGGAATCCTATATAGGAGGACTCCTGATTTGGGATTGTTGAGGTGTGTCGACGCAAAGGAAGCATCCAGACTACTAGAGGAGATTCACGCTGGGACCTGCGGTCCATACATGAATGGTTTTGACTTAGCCAAGAAGATACTCCGAGCTGGTTACTTTTGGATGACTATGGAGACAGATTGCATCCAGTACGTCCGGAAATTCCATCACTGTCAGATTCATGCCGACATGATAAAGCTGCCGCCAAATAAGCTCAATGCAACGAGCTCGCCTTGGCCATTCGCTGCCTGGGGAATGGATGTTATTGGTCCGATTGAGCCCATTGCTTAAAACGGACACAGGTTTATCCTAGTAGCCATCGATTATTTCACCAAGTGGGTCAAAGCAGCATCCTACAGGGCGTTGACTAAGAAGGTCGTGGCAGACTTTGTCCGCGACCGTATTGTTTGTCGATTCGGTATCCCAGAGTCGATCATCACTGATAATGGCTCCAACCTCAATAGTGACTTGATGAAAGCCATGTGTGAAACCTTCAAGATCAGACACAAGAATTCTACAGCCTACATGCCTCAGATGAATGGAGCTGTAGAAGCCGCCAACAAGAACATCAAGAAGATATTGAGAAAAATGATAGAGAAACATAAGCAATGGCACGAAAAGCTATCATTTGCTCTGTGTGGGTATCGCACCACAGTCCGCACATCAACTGGGGCAACCCTCTATATGCTGGTTTATGGTACAGAAGCCGTTATTCCCGCCGAAGTGGAAATTCCTTCCTTAAGGATCATACAGGAAGTTGAGCTCAACGATGCAGAATGGGTGAAGAGTCGCTACGAGCAACTGGCTCTTATAGATGGAAAGAGAATGAATGCAGTTTGCCATGGTCAACTTTATCAGAACAGAATGTCCAGAGCCTTCAACAAAAGAGTCAAGCCGAGACAGTTCATGCCAGGGCAGCTGGTGTTAAAGAAAATTTTCCCGCATCAAGATGAGGCCAAAGGGAAGTTTTCCCCCAACTAGTAGGGTCCATACATGGTTCGCTGGGTTCTGACAGGAGGAGCCCTTATACTTGACGAAATGGACGGAGAAGTCTGGTCAAAGCCAATTAATTCAGATGCAGTCAAGCGTTACTATGTGTAATTTTCATGCTTTCCCTATATGATGTAAATTGAATATGCCTGACCTGATTCCCGTTTAAGAGGGGATACGTAGGCAGCCCAATGGGTTCTGCCACAATTAAATAAAATTTTCATTTCCCCCCAAAATTGGAAACTGGGGTTGAATATTGAGGAGGACCCTCAAAATTCCGAAGTAATTTCAGCCAATTATCGCAAGCAACCGTCAGAAGCATCAACCCAGTAAACTGGGGCAGAATTTTGAGGAGGACCCTCAAAATTCCGTAGCAAGAAAGGTCGCAATGTCTTGAGCCACGTCATAGTCGTCGGTTCATCTAAAAGTTGTTTCTTAATTGTATACTTATGTCATCTTTTTTACAAATTCATGCATATTTATTGCTAAAATTGCTTTGTTTAGCAACGCTACCCCAATGATGCATACAATATCACCAGATCAAAGCCAAACAGGTCAAGCAGAGCCAGCGGGGACGCGAACTGACCTTCCCCTCTACAAAACTCACGATTTTTCTTTGGATGCAGGCACTTGGATCGTAAAAGCATCTGGCATACTATACACTCACGAGACAAACATTTTTCATGAATACAACTCTCGGAATTGTTGCACTTACCAACATTTGCTATCCACGCGCGCCGGTGATATTCCCTGTATAACATTATCCCCAGCAGTCACAATTTCGCAACTTGCTATCAGCTAAGAAAGCTCTATCACCATTTGCCCTTTTTATTTCTTGCATAAGGCTACATTCTACCTTCCGAGACTAAACACTGTCTCCATCTGCATTTTTTGCATTGCATAAGGCTACCATTCTGCCTTCCGAGACTAAACAATGTCTCCATGCATTTTACTGCATTACATAAGGCTACCATTCTGCCTCCCGAGACTAAACGCTGTCTCCCTCTGCATTTTTCTGCATTGCATAAGGCTACCATTCTGCCTTCCGAGACTAAACGCTGTCTCTATCTGCATCTGCATGGCTAAAAGATTGACTCATCTGCATCTGCATGGCTGAAAGACCGCCTTATACTGCATCTGCATGGCTGAAAGATCACCTCATACTGTATCTGCATGGCTGAAAGATCGCCTCATCTGCATCTGCATGGCTGAAAGATCTCCTTATCTGCATCTGCGTGGCTGAAAGATCGCCTCATACTGTATCTGCATGGCTGAAAGATCGCCTCATCTACATCTGCATGGCTGAAAGATCGCCACCTTTACACTTGCATGGCTGAAAGATTGCCATCTTATTTACACTTGCATGGTTGAAAGATCGCCACCTTATTTACACTTGCATGGCTGAAAGATCGCCACCTTATTTGCACTTGCATGGCTGAAAGATCGCCACCTTATTTACACTTGCATGGCTGAATGATCGCCACCTTATTTACGTTTGCATGGCTGAAAGATCGCCACCTCATTAACATTTGCATGGCTGAAGGACCGCCATCTATTGCATCTCATGGGATGAAAGATCGCCAAATACTGCATCTCATGGGCTGAAAGATCGCCAAATTATCCGAGGGCGTCATTGTTTAGAGGCACCATTTGCATAGCCCGAGAACACCATGCCATGGCCTGAGGATCCCTTTTAATCTTTTGCATATCATTAGTCAAAGGCGTTATGGTTTGGAGGCATCATTCNGATTGGCTTTTCGGAGTTTTAAAAGGACAAAAGTCTAGTGCGACAAACAAAACACATAAAAGCAGTAAAAGGGGAAACACATAACAGTTAAAGGCTCAAATAGGCCTCCTCATTCAAAGCAACGAATTGTTTAGCTATGACATACAGGTATTGGTTAGGTCCTTAATTAAACTTAAACGTTAAAGGGTGGCTGATTTATCATATATTTTCAGATAAGAAGTCCAAATTAGGCCTGCCTGCTGGTTGTAATTATTAAAGACTGGTATAGCAACTAGTTATCTAATGGTTTGCCTAGGTGAGGCCTATAGGCGTGATATCTAACAAGGTAAAGCATACTGATTTTAAGGAAGGATTACTGTTTTTTAGAAATAAACCAATTCTGCAGATACTAAACGGCATTATTACTGATTTTAGACTCGCGGATGAATCAGATTTAATCGATTGCTCCTATAGGCATGAATTCTAAGCGTTACTGATTTTTAAAATGGTTACGTAAGTGCAAGAATCCTATAAGCATGGTATCTAGGATGCGATTGACTATTCTTTAACCCATAGATTGTTTGCCTAGTGACATATGCATATGCAGAAGTGTAGAAACTTATAGGCATGACTTCTATATGCAGAAATGCAGACACTTATAGGCATGGTCTCTAATGTGGGAATGCAGAAACTTATAGACATGGTTTCTAACGAAATGCATAACTTATAGGCAGGATTTCTATATGCAGTAACGAAACAACTTATAGGCAGGATCTCTATATACAGTAATGAAACAACTTATAGGCAGGATCTCTATATGCAGATACATAAACGAAAAGGTTGTGATTGCAGAAGTAAAGACCTAAAACATGATATCTACCCCATATTCATAACATGAGTGACCCTCCCCCATTTTTACCATACACCCCATAAGTTATTACAAGATTATTACAACTTGAATGAATCCAGAAAAAAAGTAAAGAAAATTACATCAGAAAAAATTCCAACCAAGGAGAGCCTAATTTAGACTCCTAGTCTGAAACACGAAAAAAACCAACTTCAAAAGATCAGATTTCCAAAGCCTTTCTCATCTTTGGGTGTGTCAAAGTTCCAAGGAGCTTCATGAACTCCAAGCAGTGCTTACACCCAAATACATTGCAGGATCAGATTATAGTGCAGTGTGGAAGAGCCAGCCCTCAAATGTCCAAGTTCAGAGGGAACTCAAGCTCCCCAAGGCAAGGCTCATAGGAGGGGGGCAGAACTTAGAGTCTAAGATTAAGTGTAAATGCAATAGAGGGGGAGTTAAGGAAGGCCATGATAGGCTAGTGGTCATGCCCAGCAATTAGGAATGCTGGCACACCCCTGACCAGCCTGTTAGCTAGATTTGGGAGTTAGGACCCATTGAAGGTCAGGTTCGGACCAGGGCAGTAATTTGGATACTGCCAGGCCATGAACTATAACTCAGCACATAAAAGGGAATGGGGGTATGGGGAATTTATAACAAACAGTAAACATAAAAGAAAGCAACATATTTAATGCAGAACATGAGCAACAAAGTAGGCAAGAGTGTAGTGACTGTAAAATAAACACATAGGGAAGAAGCTGAAATCAAAATCGAGACATACCAGTTTCAGGGAAAACAAATAAGTAAAACAGCAGTCTTGAAAAGCCAAGTTGCAAGCAAAGTAGTACAAAAGTCTCAGAAGAGAGTGGAGAATTGAAAGAGTGTTGTGATTGAGAGTATGCGTGTGAGAGTATGAGTATTGAACTTAGGATTCAAAAGTTCAAAGTTCAAAGTTCAAAGTTCAAAGTTCAAAGTTGTTTTACTGCTGAAGGGTCGAGCCCCTTTTATAGTGCAGCAAACAAGTAAGAACAAGGTAAGGAAATAACATTGTAATCAATCTCCCTTTAGTTAAGGGATTCTGATTTCAAACGGGTAAAAACAATTAAGGAAAGGGATTTGAAAAAATATTTTCCAGGCAGTACAATAAAGGGTAAATACATAGCAGTTATTTAAGGCAACAGCCCAATGGTACACGGTTTGTGTGAAATAAGGAAAGGGAATCAATCAGACAACTAGTAAAATCAAAGTTACAGGCCTTTACTCGAATGAATCAAGTCAGGAAAGGGGTAAAGAAAGGTTTAATTTAAAGGAAATCAGTAACAATCAAGTAAACACTATTAAAGGAATTCGAATTCAATTAGTAGTTGGCAAAAACCCTTTTGAAAGAAGAACGTCTCATATATAAAGCAGACAAATCAAACAAAAGAATCGTCATGTTACTTAGAAAAATAGTTCTAGCATTGAAAGGTTCAGAATCATAAGCAAGAGGATACGAGTCCAATTGCAGACTCACAATGAGTCTGAGAGTCCAGGGTCCCAAAGTGGAACCCTAACTCGAACACAAAATCAAATTCGCCAAGGGGAACCCCCAAATCCTAGGGTTTCAACTTGAATCGGACATAAATGTGAGAAAGCAAGCCATTGAAACAGACTCAAAGGTTTGTTTCAGAGCCTCAACAAAACAGATATGAGAGCATGTTTGAACAACAAAGTAAGAAAGCTGATTCAAGATCATGAAGAAAATATTAGAGAAAACTCGGACCATAAACGAGTTCAGAAGAAAGAGATGATACAAACTTAAACAAAAGCAGATGAAGCATGTTTATCAAGAATACGAACAGAGTTTAGTAAGACAAAAATCAAAGAATCTCAACGGTAAACACATATAGTAAAAGAGAAAAGAAGACATAATAGGATTAACATAGGAGTAACATGTATAGTAGAAAAAAGAAAAGTAGACAGACAGTACATGCGTAGCAAAAGAAATCACACGAGCATGATATAGACAACACACATAAAGCAAAGAAGAAGAAAAATCAGAAAGATATTTGGAAAAATCCTTTCAGAAACCCTAAAATCGAAGACGAACAATTTTGAAAAGAACTTTTGGGGAAAACACTTTAAATGTCAAGTGAAGCATAGATACAGCATAGATCTAAGCAAATGACATGGAAAGAACCTCGAATAGCTTAGGGTTTCGGAGAAACCCTAGAAATGAGAAAGGCTTGGAAGAAGGTCTGATCTTGAGTCGGAGAGATCAGGAATCAGGCTCCTGAGTCTTGAATATGCCGGAGCATGCCGGAGAAGCCATGGAATCAAAGGTCTGAGAAGATCGGAGAGGGAATCATCGAGGTCAGGTCTCGAAGCTTCGAAGAACCATGGCTTACTGGTGAAGGTAGGTGAGTACCAACTATCCATGGCCTGAGAAGCCATGGATTCCGGTGGCAGACGGTTGAAAAGGGGTAGGAGGAGGCTAGGGTTCCGGAGAGCTTGAGAGAGTTTGGGATTCAGAGGCGGCTGAGAAGTGGGGAATGAGGNGAGTAGTTGAAAGAAAGAATAGAACTCTTGAGGATATGGCTGGAACCATGCTACTCTCTAGTAAACTGCCTCACAGCTTCTGGGCAGAGGCTGTAAACACTGCATGTTACATAATAAATAGATGCATGACTAGACCTCTTGTTGAGAAAACTCCCTATGAGTTACTTAAAGGGAGAAAACCAAACATATCCCATCTTAGGGCATTTGGTTGCAAGTGCTATGTGCACAATAATGGAAAAGACTCCCTAGGTAAGTTTGATCCCAGAAGTGATGAGGGAGTGTTCTTGGGATATTCTTCACATAGCAAAGCATATAAAGTGTTTAACAAAAGAACTTTGTGTGTTGAAGAAAGTGTGCATGTAGTATTTGATGAAACTAACATTCTTTCTGAGAGACAGGAACATGAAGATGAAACCATTGGATTAGTAAAAGACTTGACTGAAGCATCAACTCAGGTTAAAGTGGCACCAACAGAAGGAACAGGTGATAGAACAGGTTCTTCCATACAGGGCAACCTGACAGGGGGAAGAAATCAAAGAGGAATTGAGATAAACTTATTGAAGGAACCTGTTCATGATCCTGTTCCTCAGCAAATGGCAGAAATATCTAGCAGAAGCCAATTGGTTGTGAAACCTCACAAGTATCAAAGTTCTCATCCCATTGAGAACATTCTCACTGATCTAACATCTGGAGTTAAAACCAGATCACAATTAAAGAATCTGTGTGCTTTTGATGCTTTTCTATCTATCGTTGAACCTAAAAATATTGTTGAGGCTTTGCAGGATGCAGATTGGGTGAATGCAATGCAGGATAAGCTTAACCAGTTTGAAAGGAGTCAAGTCTGGCACCTAGTACCAATACCCAAGGACAGATCAGTCATTGGTACAAAATGGGTCTTCAGGAACAAACTTGATGAAGATAGAACAGTTACAAGGAACAAGGCAAGATTGGTGGTCCAAGGTTACAGCCAGGAGGAGGGCATATACTATGATGAGACTTTTGCTCTAGTTGCAAGACTAGAGGCAATCAGACTTCTCATAGCCTTTGCAGCACATATGGAATTTACTCATCATCAGATGGATGTCAAAAGTGTCTTCCTAAATGGCTATCTAAAAGAAGAAGTGTTTGTGAAACAACCTCTAGGGTTTGAGAGTAAGGAATGTCCTGAGCATGTGTACAAGCTGGACAAGGCTCTCTATGGACTCAAGGAGGTCCCAAGAGCATGGTATGAACGACTGTGAAAATTCCTGCTGGAGCATGGTTATAAGAGAGGTAAAATAGATAGTACCTTATTCTTAAGGGAAAAAGGTAAGGATCTCCTTGTTGTGCAAATTTATGTTGATGACATAATCTTTGAGGCCACCACTGACAAGCTAAGTAAGGACTTTGCAAAATTATATGGGGAGTGAGTTTGAAATGAGCATGATGGGTGAGCTTAACTTCTTCTTAGTCTTACAGATCAAACAAAGTCCAAATGGAACCATGATCCATCAGCAGAAGTATACAAAAGAGCTAATCAAAAAGTTTAAAATGGAGGAATCCAAAGAAATAGACACACCTATTACAACTGCCACTAAATTAGATGTTGATGAACCTGGTTCATCAGTTGATCAAAATTTTTATAGGGGTATGATTGGTTCACTCTTGTATTTCACTGCTAGCAGACCTGACATTATTTTTCAGTGTAGGACTTTGTGCTCGTTTTCAGGCAAATCCAAAGGAGTCTCACTTGACTGCTGTCAAGAGGATATTGAGATATCTAAAAGGAACCACTGATCTGTGCCTTTGGTATCCTAAAGGTAGTAATTTTGATCTAGTAGGATATGCTGATGCTGATTATGCAGGTTTCCTAGTTGATAGGAAGAGCACCTCAGATATGGCACACTTCCTTGGTTCATGTCTTGTATCATGGGCTACCAAAAAGCAAAATTCAGTAGCCCTATCTACTGCTGAAGCTGAATATGTTGCTGCTGCTTCTTGTTGTGCTCAATTGCTATGGATCAAACAACAGCTGGTAGATTTTGGAATTGAAGTGGGATGTATACCATTATTCTGTGATAACACTAGTGCTATAAGTATGACAAAGAACCCTGTTCATCATAAAAGGACCAAGCACATAGATGTTAGACACCACTTCCTAAGAGATAACTATGAGAAAGGATTGATCTCAATAGAATTTTGTGCTACTGATAAACAAATAGCTGACATCTTCACTAAAGCACTGAGTAGAGAAAACTTTGAGAGGAACGGGTTGGAATTAGGGATGATTAAGATCACCTAAAAGGTCCAGTTCAGAATGCAATGAAAAAAAATAAAAAAAAAATTTGTTAAGAAGTTTCAACTTTGTGTAACTAACTAGATTGATCCTTACTCAGTCTCATACTTTAATCAGTATACTCCTGTGTACATGTGTATATATGACTCACTAATCTCTTACAAAGTTTTTCTATTATGACATTTGAGGCATGTTCAAGGGAATTCTACTTGAAGAACCTGGTTCATCAGTATATGCTTATGAGAAAGTTCAGGTATGTTTTCTATACTTAGCACAATTAGAAAGATTAATTTTTCAATCATGAGCAGAAGTCCTA
>NC_031994.1:86851923-86923714 GCF_001879085.1 Nicotiana attenuata | reverse complement strand
GATAAGTTTTGCAGGCAAGTTTTATAGTTGAAATTCAAGTGTGCATTCCTGAAGCTACTTGGACAAGATAGAAGTAACCAATTCTATTGTGTTTATTCTTATTCTAGTTCAATTGTAGTAGGTAGTTTAAAGTTGTACCTTTTTCAGCTTTCATAGAAGCAATTGTATTAGGTACTTTGAGTATTCAAGTTAGAGTTAACTTGAAAGTGTCGCAGCAGTTGAGGCTGTGTGCCACACTGGGTTTAGAGTTTAATCCTTAGGTTTACAAGAGTTTTGTAAATGCTGTTTTTGGCTCAGTGATTTTAGTGGAAGTTTGGGAAAATCCTACTGAGTAGTAGGTCGTGGTTTTTTCACCTTTTGAGCCAGGTGTTTTCCATGTAAAAATCTCTGAGTTTTTTATTTTATGCACTTTTAATTTCGCAAACAGTAGTAGTAAGTACACCTAGAAGAACCAGGTTCTTCTAGAGAGAAAATTGGGTACCACACAAATCAACCCCCCCTCTTGTGTGGTATTGACGTTTAGAACATCAACGTGAGTGCACCAGGATATCATCAATAAATACTATGACAAACGAATGAAGATACGGCTGAAATACAGTGTTCATTAGATACATGAAAGTTGTTGGGGCATTGGTAAGCCCAAAGACATCATGAGGAACTCGTAGTGACCAAAGCGGGTCCTGAATGCCATCTTCAAAATATCTGAGTTCTGAATCTTCAACCAGGCCTCAAATCTTAGAGAACACCCTTGATCCCTGAAGCTAATCAAATAAGTTATCAATGCACGACAAATGATCTTGTTCTTAATTGTAACTTTGTTCAGCTGCCTATAGTCGATGCACATCTGCATGGTACCATCCTTCTTCTTCACAAACAGAATCGGAGCACCCCAAGGTGACACACTAGGCCTAATGAACCCCTTACCAAGGAGTTCCTGAAGCTGCTATTTCAATTCCTTTAGCTCTGCTGGTGTCATACGATACGGAGGAATAGAAATGTGCTGAGTGCCCGGCACCAAGTCAATAAAAAAATCAATATCCTTGTTGGGTGGCATGCCCGGCAAGTCTGCAGGAAACACTGATAAGTAGGGATTTTGATCGCTTATTTTCTCTCTTTTACTTGCGTTTTAGCTCAAAAATGCTTAATGGTATTCCAGGAAACTAACAAAATGTGATTACTTGCAGGAATATTGGGAAACGAGCCAAAGAAGTCAAGATCAACTCATAAAGGAGTCAAAAGTGAACAAGAACCAAGACAGGGCAAAAAGGGCTAGCAATGCAGACCGCACAATTCTAGTGCGGCCGCAGAAGGAGATTCAGAGAGTATGTTTTGGCCACCTCAGGGAGTGTGGACCGCACTGAAATTGTGCGGCCGTAGGAGGTCAAGTGCGTCCGCATCCATTATTATGCAGACCGCAGGATTGAGATTCAGAGAGCTGGAAAATTAAGGAGTGCGGACCGCATCACTTTTGTGCAGCCGCAACCATTTTTATGCAGACCGCAGAAGACCTCAAGTTCCAAGCCCAAGTTCACAAGAGTGCATACTGTAGCACTTTTGTGCGGCCGCAGAAGCCCATTGTGTGGACTGCAGCAGAATTATGCGGCCGCACAACCTTCGCAGGGGCATTTTTGTCAGATATTTTCAGCTTAGTATAAATAGTACGTTTTGTTATTTTTAGGTCAAGTTTTAGTTTGGAGAGGTGCACCTGAGCGGTTTTCTTTACATCTTTGAGTAATTTTGTACTAGTTTGGCTTCTTCACATTATATTTTCTTTGTTTAATCAATTATATGCATTCTATCTTAATTTTTTCTTGCATTTCTTTATCTTTCATGAGTAGCTAAATCTTTAGCTAGGGTTGTGGCTCAACCCTAGTGTGAGTACTTAATGAGTATTTTATTTTAGGGCTTGTTTGTGATTGGGTTAGTGATTTTAGCCTTGTTTATGCTTAAATCCTAGAATTAATGGTTGCAAACATTGATTCATGCCTTTTTGACCTAGTCTTTGCTTGATAAAGAGAGACTAGGTTTAGCAAAACTTGGCTAACAAGGAATTGGGGTGAACTCAAGAAATTGTTATCCCCAATTAAATGGTCAAATCTAGAGGTAAGACCCGACTTGAGCATAGATCACTTGATTTGTGCAATACCTATTTGGGCTTGAGAAAGCCAAATTGGGCAAATTCACTCAAACTACTAAGAGGTATAGAGTGAGCAGTTGCGTGTGATTGCTATAGTTTTCAACCCGTTAGGTAGCCACCTAGGTGGAAGTCACGACCCTAGATTCTTTTATCATTTGAAAAACAACCAAAACTAAAAACATTGTCTTCTAGTTTATTACTTGCAATCATTAGTTAAAAGTAGAAACAGAAACAACCAATGTATATGTGGAAGTGCAATCTAAGGCACATCATAAATTCTAACTCCTTGTGGATTCGATATCGACTCATGTTGGTTTTATTATTACTTCGACCGCCTCACTACCTTGTGCGTTTGGGCTAGATCAAACACAATCGAGAAGTCTCGCACTACCAGAACAGAATCAATGGTAGGAGTATCAGCACCAACATCCCTCACAAAAGCCAAATATGTCAAACACCCATTCCCAACCATCCGTTGGGCCTTCAGGTATGAAATCACCCTGCTATGAACATAGTCTAGAGAACCTCTCCACTCGATCCTAGGTAACCCGACATCACCAACGTCACGGTCTTAGCGTGATAATCCAAAATAGCATGACATGGGTACAACTAATCCATTCTCAGAATCACGTTGAAATCAACCATACTAAGCAACAAGAGATCAACACTAGTCTCCAATCCCCCAATAGTCACCACACACGACCGATACATATGGTCCACATTATAGAATCACCCACCGGCGTAGATACATGAACAGGTAAAACTAAGGACTCACGAGGCATATCCAACTAGCAAGCAAAATATGATGATACATACAAATAAGTGGAACTAGGGTCAAATAATATAGAAGCATCCCTGTGGCATACTAAGACAATACCTGTAATCATTGCGCCTAAAAAAAATGGCCTCTGGCCTGGCAGGGAAATCATAACATCGAGCCTGACCGCTATCTGATCGGCCTCCTCCTTAGGGTGACCTCTAGCTGACTAAGCCCCACCCCAAGCTGGCTGGGCGGGTGGTGAAGTAACTGGTGCGGAAGTCATAGCTTGGGATCTCTGTCGTGGAGCACTACTAATAAACTGGGGCAAACTGTCTTGAGATGGCTAAAATGCCCGCACTTGTAGTAACCCCTCCTGATGGGCTGCTGACCCTGATAACTCGAGGAACTGCCGGTATAAGCCTGGGAAGGTGAAGCATGGTAAGAACTCCGTGCTGGTAGCGCATTGAAGGATGATTGACCCGAATGAGCACTGTAGGAAACATCGCTAACTGATGCACCATGAGGAATCGGACGAGCCATCTGAGCGGTCCTATAAGGACAACTCCTACTGTGATGAGAGTGCCCTCTAGAAGAAATACCGCTGAAACCACCAGAACCATGAGGCCTCTTGGCCTCCCTCTTCTCACACTCTTGACGACGAACCTGCTCAAGCCGCCTAGCAATATCAACCACCTTGTCGAACCTAACACCTGATGCATTCTCCCAAGTCACAATAAAGCGTAGTGCATAGTTGGGGCCATCAATGAACCTCCTAATCCTCTCCCTCTCTGTGGGATCCAACCAGACCGTGTTACGAGCCAACTCTAAAAATCTCATCTCGTTCTGGGTCACAGACATACCCTTCTGGCGTAGCTGCTCAAACTCCCTATGCAGATCCTCCATATGGGTAAGGTGGCACAAACTTCTCCAAGAAGAGAACGGAGAACTCGTGCCATGTAAGTGGTGCAGTGCCGACTGGTATGCTCTGCTCATAGGCCTCCCACCATTTGAAGGCTACTCCCGACTGCTGAAAAGTAGTAAATGAGACCCCACTAGTCTCTAGAATACCTGCCGTGCAAAGAATCCGCTGGCACCTATCCAAGAATTCCTGAGCATCCTCTGACTCCTTGAGCTTCCCAAACCTCTCTAGACTCTTCTGCTCCTCGTCGCTCATAGGGGGACCCACCTGGGCATGAGCAACTGCAATCAACTGGTCTGGTAGTACCCCCAGTGTCTGAAGTCCCTACACCACCTGCTCTGGAGTATGGGCGCCGGGAGTCTGAGCACCTCCCCCGGCCTGAGAAGTGGCTGGTGCGGCTTGAATTGGAACCGCCTGGGCAAGGCTAGTGCATACAGTCAATACCTGGGCCAGAGCCTTCTGAAGGCCTGGAATCACAATGCATACAGTTGGTGCCTGAGCTGGTCCCACCGGCTCAAGCACATCTGGAATCTGCTCCTGAGCTGGAGCAACTGGTGAGTCTACAAGTGTTGCTCTATCTACTGTACGACCTGTACCTCGACCTTTACTGCAGCCCCGGCCTCTCGTGGCCCTAGTTGGTGGTACTGGTGGCTGTCTACCCAATCCAGTAGCATGTTTCCTCACCATCTGTGAGGGGATAGAATAACAAAAGTTTATTTTCAGAATCAACAAACTCGCACGACAAGAACACAAGAAAGTAAAGTTTTTCCTAGGGGTTCAGTAGCCTCTCGAAGATAAGTACAGACGTCTCCATACCGATCCGCAAGACTCTACTAAACCTGCTAATGACTCGCGAGACCTATGTAACCTAGGCTCTGATACCAACTTGTCACGACCCGAAATCTCACATGTCGTGATGACACTTATCGCAATACTAGGCAAGCCGACAACTCACAAATAATCATGTATCTTTAATTTAAACATATTGAAATAAGCTTAAATAGTAAAATCTCATAATAACTAATAAGAAAATACCGTAACTCATTACAACATCCTCAAAAATTTGGGTGTCACTGAGTACATGAGCATCTATTGACAACATAGTCTGATTGCAAAGACACTGTCTAGAAAGATAGAACAGTACTAATAAACTGAAAAAGAAGGAGAGTCAAGGTCTGCGGATGCCAAAGCAGCTACCTCAATAGTCTCCGAATAGATAAAGCTCCAAAGCTAACAACCATCGTGCCTAGAAGTACCTGGATCTGCACACGAAGTATAGAGTATAGTATGAGTACAACTGACCCAATGTACTCAATAAGTATCGTAAATAAACAAGGAAAGGTAAGAGGATCACAAATTATTAATGATACTAGCTATCACCTATGTAATTTCATCTTTTATTACGGTACAGAACAATATTGAAATAGACTTATCAAATTTAGTGAGAAAACATCTATGTGTGTATGTGTACACTTTCTCAAATACTCTGCTCAGACGATATCATGGCATATAGGGGTGATATGCAGTTAAATCAAATAAATGATCAAGGAAATTGCAAATAAAGATGAAATGCGAAATCCAACAAAACGTTGGCTAGATTTCCTCAAAAATCCATATCCGTTCCAAACCATTGATTAGTATTCTCAATAACCGCGTATACACCATCAAGAGAGAACCATGAGAGGGTGACCCTAGTGGGATGAATCCATATCCACACGCAAGCACGACCAATTCAACGTGTTGCCAGCCCGGCGTGATCAATATTCTCAATAATCGCGTGTACTCCAACAAGAGATAAACATGAGAGGGTGACCTTAGTGGGATGGATCCATATCCGCACGCAACCACAACCAATTCAACGTGCTTCCAGCCTGGCGTGATCACAAGCTCAATATCATAACCCGCCCGGCGTGGTCACAGGCATAACAGTACAATCTGCCCAGCGTGGTCACAGGCATAACAACACAATTTGTCCGGCGTGGTCACATGCATAACAACACAATCCGCCTGGCGTGGTACAGACACCCAGTCCAATCACATCATATATGAACAAATAAACATGTATACATGTATGAAACGAGTGAATAACAAATATCATGCTCCTGGAATGGCATTAACGACATGCTAAATTGTAGGCATGTGCAAGTGTAATGTCATAACTCAGACCAACAAATTTTATTAAAGAATAACATTTATTAGTTAATTCGGGATTAAACCCCTATATAGCCTCAAACGTGGCCCAAATATTTCATAACAATGACACAAAAGTGGGAAGCAACATAGCTTAAGGTTTAACAATCAAATTCTAGGCTTATGAGAGCTCGAGCACAACGCGAACATGAATAAATAATCCCAGTGCCCGCACACGGGTTCATCCCCACGCATGCGCGCACCTAATAACACGTAGCTATCACAACAATTCAGGCAACTAGTGCCTCAATCGAGTTTAAATAAGATACTTACCTCAAGCAAATCAAATCACTCCGCTAGCATGCTCTTCCCACGCGTATCGACCTTCAGAAGGCTCGAATCTAGCCAAAAAATAATGTAATACTATCAACAAAAGCTATAGGAATTGACTTCAAATGACAAAACTAAGATCTTTAACCAAAATCAAAAAGTCAACCCGACCCATGTCTCAAAATTTGACAAAATTAATAAAATCTGAACACCCATTCAACCACAAGTCCAACCATATCAAAATTACTCAATTTTGATCATAACTCGACCTTCACATCCTCAAATTAAAGCCTATGAAGTTTCTACAATTTTCTCCAATTTTTCCAACCCAAAACACTAATTAAATGATAAAAACAATGATAGATTCATGTATATTATCCAAATCCGTGTTAGAATCACTTACCCCAATCAATCCCTTGAAAATCCCTCTAAGAGTCGCCTCAATCCGTGCTCCCAAAGTCCAATTGTGAAATATTACTCTAACCCTCGTTTTGAATCTCATATTCTGCCCAGCGACTTTCGCTTTTGCGTCAACATTCGCTTCTGTGACTCGGCACCTGCGGAAAAATCCATTGCAGGCGTGTCTTCAACTAAAGCCCACGATCTCCGTATCTATGGTCCAAATAGCGCACCTATGCTTCTGCTTCTGTGGGCCACAAGAGCTTCTGCACACACGCACATGCGGACCAAGTCCGCTTCTGCGCCCCCTGGCCTCTTTGGCAATTTTTGCATCTGTGACCTCGCAGGTGTGGAATGACCCTCAAACCTATGCTCCCAGACCATCACCACAAATCTCGCACCTGCGGCCACTCCCTCCGTAGGTGCGATGACCCCAGAAGTTCAACAAATTCTCAGTAATGCTCCGAGTCCAAATTTGATCCGTTAACCATCTGAATTCCACTCGAGGCCCCTGAGACCCCATACAAACATACCACAAAGTCCCATTACACGATACGAACTTAGTCGAAACCTCAAATCTTGTAAACAACATCAAAACACGAATTGCACCCCAATTCAAGCCTATTGAAACTAATGAATTTCCAACTTCTACAATCGATGCCGAAACCTATCAAACCAACTCTGATTGACCTCAAATTTTGCACATATTTCATAAGTGAAACAACGGACCTATTCCAACTTTCGAAATCAAAATCCGAGCTCGTTAACCACACAGTCTACTCTCGGTCAAACTTCTCAACTCTCCAAACTTCAACTTTTCCGACTTTCGCCAATTCAAGCAAAAATCACCTACGGGCCTCCAAATTAATATTCTGATGCGCCCCTATGTCCAAAATCACCCTACGGAACTACCGAAATTATCAAAACTTTGTTCCGAAGCCATTTACACATAAGTCAACATCGAGCCAACTCTTTCAACTTAGGCTTCCTATCTTGGGACTAAGTGTCTCTATTCATTTCGAAACATCCTCGGAACCCAACCGACTGTCGATGCCCCCTTTTTCTCGCGAAATCGGGTTTATGACATTTTGGGCGGATAACTCTTTTCCTTTTGGGAATTGGGTTTGCAATTTAGAAGAGTCGTCACCTAATGATTGAGTGCATTAGGACACTAAGAATAAAGCATACTGATTTTAAGGAAGGATTACTGTTTTTAGAAATAAACCAATTCTGCAGATACTAAACGACACTATTACTGATTTTAGACTCGCGGATGAATCAGATTTAAACGATTGCTCCTATAGGAATGAATTCTAAGCGTTACTGATTTTTAAAACGGTTACGTAAGTGCAGGAATCCTATAAGCATGGTATTTAGGATGTGATTGACTATTCTTTAACCCATAGATTGTTTGCCTAGTGACATATGCATATGCAGAAGTGCAGAAACTTATAGGCATGACTTCTATATGCGAAAATGCAGACACTTATAGGCATGGTCTCTAATGTGGGAATGCAGAAACTTATAGACATGGTCTCTAATGTAGGAATGCAGAAACTTATATACATGATTTCTAAAGAAATGCATAAATTATAGGCAGGATTTCTATATGCAGTAATGAAACAACTTCTAGGCATGATCTCTACATGCAGATACATAAACAAAAAGGTTGTGATTGCAGAAGTAAAGACCTAAAACATGATATCTACCCCATATGCATAACATGAGTGACCCTCCTCCATTTTTACTATACACCCCATAAGTTATTACAAGATTATTACAACTTGAATGAATCCAGAAAAAAGTAAAGAAAATTACATCAGAAAAAAATTCCAACCAAGGAGAGCCTAATTTAGACTCCTAGTCTGAAACATGAAATAAACCAACTTCCAAAGATCAGATTTCCAAAGCCTTTCTCATATTCATGAACTCCTCGCAGTGCTTACGCCCAAATACATTGCAGGATCAGATTATAGTGCAGTGTGGAAGAGCCAGCACTCAAATGTCCAAGTTTAGAGGGAACTCAAGGTCCCCAAGGCAAGGCTCATAGGAGGGGGGCAGAACTTAGAGTCTAAGAGTAAGTGTAAGTGCAATATAGTGGGAGTTAGGAAAGGCCATGACAGGCTAGTGGTCCTGCCCAGCAATTAGGAATGCTGGCACACCCCTGACCAGCCTGTTAGCTAGATTTGGGAGTTAGGACCCATTGAAGGTCAGGTTCGGACCTGGGCAGTAATTTGGATACTGCCAGGACATGAACTTTAACTCAACACATAGAAGGGAATGGGGTTACGGGAAATTTATAACAAACAGTAAACATAAAAGAAAGTAACATATTTAATACAGAACATGAGCAGCAAAGTAGGCAAGAGTGTAGTGACTGTAAAATAAACACATAGGGAAGAAGCTGAAATCAAAATTGAGACATACCAGTTTCAGGGAAAACAAATAAGTAAAACAGCAGTCTTGAAAAGCCAAGTTGCAAGCAAAGCAGTACAAAAGTCTCAGATGAGAGTAGAGAATTGAAAGAGTATTGTGATTGAGAGTATGCGTGTGAGAGTATGAGTATTGAACTTGGGATTCAAAAGTTCAAAATTATTTTAGTGCTGAAGGGTCGAGCCCTTTTATAGTGCAGCAAGCAAGTAAGAACAAGGTAAGAAAATAACATTGTAATCAATCTCCCTTTAGTTAAGGGATTCTGATTTCAAACGGGTAAAAACAATTAAGGAAAGGGATTTGAAAAAAAATATTTTCCAGGCAGTATAATAAAGGGTATATACATAGCAGTTATTTAAGGCAACAGCCCAATGGTACACGGTTTGTGTGAAATAAGGAAAGAGAATCAATCAGACAACTAGTAAAATCAAAGTTACAGGCTTTTACTCGAATGAATCAAGTCAGGAAAGGGATAAAGCAAGGTTTAATTTAAAGGAAATCAGTAACAATCAAGTAAACACTATTAAAGGAATTCGAAATCAATTAGTAGTTGGCAAAAACCCTTTTGAAAGAAGATCTTCTCATATATAAAGCAGACAAATCAAACAAAAGAATCGTAATGTTACTTAGAAAAATAGTTCTAACATTGAAATGTTCAGAATCATAAGCAAAAGGATACGAGTCCAATTGCAGACTCACAATGAGTCTGAGAGTCCAGGGTCCCAAAGTGGAACCCTAACTCGAACACAAAATCAAAATCGCCAAGGGGAACCCCCATCCTAGGGTTTCAACTTGAATCAGACATAAAGGTGAGAAAGCAAGCCATTGAAACAGACTCAAAGGTTTGTTTCAGAGCCTCAACAAAACAGATATGAGAGCATGTTTGAACAACAAAGTAAGAAAGCTGATTCAAGATCATGAATTGAGAAACCTCGGACCTTAAACGAGTTCAGAAGAAAGAGATGATACAAACTTAAACAAAAGCAGATGAAGCATGTTTAGCAAGAATACGAACGGAGTTTAGTAAGACAAAAATCAAAGAATCTCAACGGTAAACACATATAGTAAAAGAGCAAAGAAAACATAACTGGATTAACATAGGAGTAACATGTATAGTAGAAAAAAGAAAAGTAGACAGACAGTACATGTGTAGCAAAAGAAATCACACGAGCATGATATAGACAACACACATAAAGCAAAGAAGAAGAAAAATCAGAAAGATTTTTGAAAAAATCCTTTCAGAAACCCTAAAATCGAAGACGAATGATTTTGAAAAGAACTTTTGGGGAAAACACTTTAAATGTCAAGTGAAGCATAGATACAGCATAGATCTAAGCAAACGACATGGAAAGAACCTCGAATAGCTTAGTGTTCCTAGAAATGAGAAAGGCTTGGAAGAAGGTCCGATCTTGAGTCGGAGAGGTCAGGAATCAGGCTCCTGAGTCTTGAATATGCCGGAGCATGCCGGAGAAGCCGTGGAATCAAAGGTCTGAGAAGATCGGAGAGGGAATCATCGAGGTCAGGTCTCGAAGCTTCGAACAACCATGGCTTACTGGTGAAGGTAGGTGAGTACCAACTATCCATGGCCTGAGAAGCCATGGATTCCGGTGACAGGCGGTTGAAAAGGGGTAGGAGGAGGCTAGGGTTCCGGAGAGCTTGAGAGAGTTTGACAGAGTTTGGGATTCAGAGGCGGCTGAGAAGTGGGGAATGAGGGGTTAGGGTAGATCATTTGGGGTTAAAATTGTAAAAGGGAATTATGGCCGTTGATCTGTACGATCAACGGCCTAGATCTAAAGGGGTAGGTGGGAACCGGGTAGGGTCGTTTGAATTGGGTTATAGGTTGGGTCGAATTAAAAAATAGGCCAGTCCGGTTGGGGTTGAGATTGGGTCAATTAAGGGTTAAAATTGAAATGTGAAAGAGGTTGTAATTGAAATAAAATGAGGCTAAATGTTAAATAGTCAGTTTTACCTTTTTTATTTATAAAAAATAGTAAAATGATTTTAAAAACAAATTAAAAGCACTGAACCAATTAGTAATATATAAATGCTAATTAAAAAATGCTGGAACCAATCTTATAATTATAGAAATGCTATTAATCCTAAAATAGGCTAAAATTGCAATTGTATGTATTTTGGCTTTTAAAAATACCAAATAAAATTGTAAAAATATACAAAAATCACCTTAACTATATTTTGGTGTAAGTATGAGAATGAAATAAACTATTCACCAAGGTTGATAGTTTTGGGAATAGTTACTGATTTTTTTATTGCTAAAATGGACAATAAATTGATTTTAAAAATCTTAAAAATTTATGAAAAATACCAAAACACTTGGGCATGCTTATATATGCATATATATGTTATTTTGAAAGTATTTTGTATATGAAAAAAATACGTAGGGAAAAATTGGGTATCAACAGCTGCCCCTCTTTACCCGGGAAGGATGAAAGAGTTGTCGGGTAAAGATATGATGGCCAATTTTGACCGAACGAAACAATTTGAAGAATTTTGACCGAGCTCGGGTTCCTGAGCCACCTACATATCCTTGGTTTTACAGGAATCAGGCTGTATGTAGTTCAGGATCCATCGGCGGAACATGCCGATGGAGATTTTTTCAAGAACGGACGAGATATTCGGGTTGGGAAGGACGGTCGAAGTCTAACAGGCTGCGGGAACTGGAGCGGGACCGCTCCTGCTGAGACGGCCGTTGCTAGCCGGTTTACCTGCAATTAAACAACACGAGCGCATATATTGTGCATAAATTTAAACGTGATGCAAGTTCCCGTTGGACCATGAATGTTGTCTTTGGAAGGTTAGGATGACGTCCTCGGACCATGATGTCCTGGGCAATGAAACATATAATAAAGGATTCGCAGGCTATGAAATGATGTTCTCGGGCTATGGGAATGATGTCTCCGAACCATGATGGCTTTGAATAATGCTATGCAGAGAAAAAGTGGGGTCCTCAAGCCATGGCATGACGTTCTCGGGCTATGAAAATGGTGCCTCTGAACAATGATGCCTTTGGACGATTTGGCAATCTTTCAGCCCATGAAATGCAGCAGGTGGCGATCTTTCAGCCGATGCAAGGCGTAAAAATAAAAGATGGCGGTATTTCAGCCGATGCATGATTTAAATGAGGTGGCGATATTTCAGCCGTCCAAAAAATATAGATAAAATGGAGATCTTTCAGCCGATGTAGGATTTAAATGAGGTGGAGATATTTCAGCCATTCAAATGGAGGTAGAGCTTAACCTCGGGAGGTAGAATAGTAGCCTTATGCAATAATGGAGACAAAGCTTAGTCTCGGAAGGCAGAATAGTAGCCCTATGCAATGCAAAATGCAAATGGAGGTAGCGCTTAACCTCGGAAGGCATAATAGTAGCCTTATGCAATAATGGAGACAGAGCTTAGTCTCGGAAGGCAGAATAGTAGCCTTATGCAATGCAAAATGCAAATGGAGGTAGAGCTTAACCTCGGAAGGTAGAATAGTAGCCTTATGCAATAATGGAGACAGAGTTTAGTCTCGGAAGGCAGAATAGTAGCCTTATGCAATGCAAAATTCAAATGGAGGTAGAGCTTAACCTCGGAAGGCAGAATAGTTGCCTTATGCAATAATGGAGACAGAGCTTAGTCTCGGAAGGCAGAATAGTAGCCCTATGCAGAAGATGAGAGACGAATAGTAATAAAGATTTCTTAGCTGATAGATGATAGCTGATAGCTGGTTGCCGATTATGGCTGCTGGGGACATTGTATTCGGATAGCGGTTGTGAGGCGATAATTCCGAGAGTTGTATTCCTGAAAAATGTGAGTGTATAAATGTATTCGATGATTTCTGACTTAGGTGCCTGCACCCAAAGGAAAATCGTGAGTTTTGTAAAGGGAAAAGGTTAGCTTGTGTTCCTGCTGACTTCGCTTGACCGGCTCGGCTCTGTTTTTGGTGATACTGTAGGTACCCTTGGGGTAGCGTTGTTAAACAAAGTAATTTTGATAAAAAACATGCATGAGTTTGTTAAAGATATGACATGTGTATGTATATTTAAGAAATAGTTTTTAGATGAACCAACGACCGTGACGTGGTTCAAGACATTGCGATCTCTCCTAATGCGGAATTTTGAGGGTCCTCCTCAAAATTCTGCCCCAGTTTATCGGGTTGCTGCTTCTTGACGGTTGCTTGCGATGATCGGTTGAAGTTACTTTGGAATTTTGAGGGTCCTACACAAAATTCTGCCCCAGTATCCAATTGCAGGGGAAAATAAAATTTTTATTGAATTCTGACCGAACCCATAAGGCTGCCTACGTATCCCCTCTTAAACGGGAATCAGGTCAGACGTAGTTCAAATTACATAAGGAAATCATAAATGGTTACACATAGTATCGTTTGACTGCGTCTGAGTTGATTGGTTTTGGCCAAACTTCTCCGTCCATTTCTGCAAGTATGAGGGCTCCTACTGTTAGAACCCGATGAACCATGCATGGGCCCTGCCAGTTGGGAGAGAACTTCCCTTTAGCTTCATCTTGATGTGGAAAAATCTTCTTTAACACCAGTTGTCCTGGTGTGAACCGTCTTGGTCTGACTCTCTTGTTGAAAGCTCGGGACATTCTGTTCTGATAAAGTTGACCATGGCAAACTGCATTCATTCTTTTACCATCTATGAGGGCTAGCTGTTCGTAATGACTCTCCACCCATTCTGCATCATCGATCTCTGCTTCCTGTATGATTCTTAGGGAGGGAATTTCTACCTCGGGGGGAATGACCGCCTCTGTACCATAAACCAACATATAGGGAGTTGCACCAGTTGATGTGCGGACTGTGGTGCGACACCCTAACAAAGCAAATGATAGCTTCTCATGCCACTGCTTATGCTTTTCTACCATCTTTCTCAGTATCTTCTGGATGTTCTTGTTAGCGGCTTCTACTGCTCCGTTCATCTAAGGCCTGTAAGCTGTGGAATTCTTGTGTTTGATCTTGAAGGTTTCGCACATGGCTTTCATCAAATCACTGTTGAGGTTGGAGCCATTGTCAGTAATGATTGATTCTGGGATCCCGAATCGATAAATGGTACGATCACGGACAAAGTCTGCGCGGACTTTCTTAGTCACTGCTCTGTAAGATGCTGCTTCAACCCATTTGGTGAAATAATCAATTGCTACTAGGATAAACCTGTGCCCGTTTGATGCGGCAGGTTCGATCGGCCCGATAAAGAAATTCCGTATACTCTTCCTTTTTTGATGGTGACAAATGAACACTGATTCACGTTTCTTTGATGTTTTCTGCATCTCCCAGATTGACGATCTCAGTCTCGTCCAGGTTGGACTTAGGTCTATTCTCAAAATTCTAAACTTCTTTAACAATTTCTTCCGGTATATCATCTTCCTTTGAGTCTATGTCCGTTTGTTGTGTTGTCTCGTTGCATGTCACAGTCATTGGTTCATCAAGATAAGTAATAGTAATGCTGTTTGAGTAAAGTAATGAGAAAAAATAATAAGAGTGAGATTTGTAAGAAAAATTGAAATACTATAAGTGTTTTGAACATTGGAGCTCTTTCTTGAAAAGTAAAAATGCGAAGGAAAAATAAACTAGTAAAACAGAATAGTGCGTGGTGCTTTGTTAGCCTTGCTACCCCGAGGCATGCCGGGCTCTGGTGGTTCTGACAGTCCAGTTGATGAGGCGTGCTCCTCTGCTTACAGCCTGTATGGAAGGGCCTTCCTCCCCCTCCTCCTCAAAAATGACACAGCATTCCATATCATCCTCTTCTAGGAACAAATTCCTTATTGCTGCTAATGCTTCCTCTTCTTCCGACCCATAGATGACTTCGGCTGGTTGAAACGTCTGTTCCAGACGGGGTATCGGCTGCTCCAATGGATAGTAAGGGCCGCGCCAGGGTGGCGACCAGTCCTTGAATTCTTCCCAAGAATACTCGTACCCCAGTCGGAAGGTGGTTCCATGCTTCTTGAGCTTGATGGGCTTAGCGATTCCTTGGAGGTTCTTGCCAAGTCCCTTGCCAGGTTCATACCCGCTCCAATTCAGTATGCTTTCAATTTTGTTGTCCCACCATTTGTCTTTATCGACGGTGTTGACTCGCTCGATGTGGTGGTAAGTTTCCCCACCTAATCTTCTTCTTCCTCCAATTGCTGGGATGGTCTGGCGGCTATTTATGGGGTTGTTACCGTCACCATGAATGATCACCTCCTGGTGATTCCATTCAAATTTTACTGCCTGATGTAGTGTTGATGCCACGGCCCCGGCGGCATGAATCCATGGTCGTCCCAACAGTAGATTGTAAGATGCCAGCACGTCTATCACTTGAAAATCAACATCAAACCAAGTGGGCCCCATTTGCAGACGTAGGCCAATTTCCCCAATAGTGGACCTTTGAGAACCATCGAAAACTTTAACGTTGATGGCCCCATCCTTGATTTCATGCAGCCATTTTCCCAATGTCCTGAGTGTTACCAGAGGACAAATGTTGAGACTGGACCCCCCATCGACCAGGATCCGGGTGATAAAATAATCTTCGCACTGCACAGTGATGTGCAATGCCTTGTTATGACTCAATCCTTCCGGTGGCAGCTCATCCTCGTGGAAGGTGATTTTGTGACTCTCCAATACTTGGCCTACCATGTTTGCCATTTCTCCTCCAGTGATGTTGCTTGGTACATACGCCTCACTCAATACCTTCAACAAGGCATTCTTGTGTGCATCGGAACTTTGTAGTAAAGCCAGGATTGAGATCTGTGCCGGTGTTTTGTTCAGCTGGTCAATGACCGAGTATTCCTTGGCTTGTATCTTTCTCCAGAGATCACCGGGTCCAGTTTCAATGATGGATTATCGACCAGAGGTCTGTTTACTTGACTCAGCCAAGTGTTCTGGGGAATAAACCCTGCCGGTTCTTGTCATACCCTGCGCTGCAACTGTTTCCCCGAATTTGGCTTTTCCCTTTCTTCTTGTCTCGGCTGTGTAGTCCCATGGTATGGCTTTGGTGTGGAATGGTGTTACGGCTGTCATTGCTACTGGAATAGGCACCCTCACTTTGGAAGGTAATACAGCAACTTCAAAGGGCTCAGGCGCCTTTGGGGACCCAAACTCGACCTCGATTGGTGTTGGCATCTTTGCGGAGGCTCGTGCTTCAAACTCAAGCGGTATGGACATATTCACCTCAGCATCTTCAGAAGGCTGAATTTGGACTACAATCGGATTAAGAGTGAGTGTTGGTTTCTTTGGNGGAGCATGCCGGAGAAGCCATGGAATCAAAGGTCTGAGAAGATCGGAGAGGGAATCATCGAGGTCAGGTCTCGAAGCTTCGAAGAACCATGGCTTACTGGTGAAGGTAGGTGAGTACCAACTATCCATGGCCTGAGAAGCCATGGATTCCGGTGGCAGACGGTTGAAAAGGGGTAGGAGGAGGCTAGGGTTCCGGAGAGCTTGAGAGAGTTTGGGATTCAGAGGCGGCTGAGAAGTGGGGAATGAGGGATTAGGGTAGGTCATTTGGGGTTAAAATGGTAAGAGGGAATTATGGCCGTTGATCTGTACGATCAACGGCCTAGATCTAAAGGGGTAGGTGGGAATCGGGTAGGGTCGTTTGAATTGGGTTATGGGTTGGGTCGGATTAAAAAATGGGCCGTTGAGATTGGGTCAATTAAGCGTTAAAATTGAAATGTAAAAGAGGCTGTAATTGAAATGAAATGAGGCTAAACGTTAAATAGCCAGTTTTACCCTTTTTATTTATAAAAAATAGTAAAATGATTTTAAAAATAAATTAAAAGCACTGAACCAATTAGTAATATATAAATGTTAATTAAAAATGTTGGAACCAATTTTATAATTATAGAAATGCTATTAATCATAAAATAGGCTAAAATTGCAATTGTATGTATTTTGGCTTTTAAAAATACTAAATAAAATTGTAAAAATATACAAAAATCACCTTAACTATATTTTGGTGTAAGTATGAGAATGAAATAAACTATTCACCAAAGTTGATAGTTTTGGGAATAGTTACTGATTTTTGTATTGCTAAAATGGACAATAAATTGATTTTAAAAATCTTTAAAATTTATGAAAAATACCAAAACACTTGGGCATGCTTATATATGCATATATATGTTACTTTGAAAGTATTTTGTATATGAAAAAAAATACGTAGGAAAAAATTGTGTATCAATAGCTGCCCCTTTTTATCCGGGAAGGATGAAAGAGTTGTCGGATAAAGATATGATGGCCAAATTTGACCGAACAAAACAATTTGAAGAATTTTGACCGAGCTCGGGTTCCTGAGCCACCTACATATCCTTGGTTTTACAGGAATCAGGACGTATGTAGTTCAGGATCCATCGGCGGAACATGCCGATGGAGATTTTTTCAAGAACGGACGAGATATTCGGGTTGGGCAGGACGGTCAAAGTCTAACAGGCTGCGGGAACTGGAACGGGATCGCTCCTGCTGCGACTGTCGTTGCTAGCCGGTTTACCTGCAAATAAACAACACGAGCGCATATATTGTGCATAAATTTAAACGTGATGCAAGTTCCCGTTGGACCATGAATGTTGTCTTTGGACGGTTAGGATGACGTCCTCGGACCATGATGTCCTGGGCCATGAAACATATAATAAAGGATTCGCAGGCTATGAAATAATGTTCTCGGGCTATGGGAATGATGCCTCTAAACCATGATGCCTTTGAATAATGCTATGCAGAGAGAAAGTGGGGTCCTCGGGCCATGGCATGACGTTCTCGGGCTATGAAAATGGTGCCTCTGAACAGTGATGCCTTTGGACGATTTGGCGATCTTTCAGCCCATGAAATGCAGCAAGTGGCGATCTTTCAGCCAATGTAAGGCGTAAAAATAAAAGATGGCGGTATTTCAGCCGATGCATGATTTACATGAAATGGCGATATTTAAGCCATGAAAAAATATAGATAAAATGGCGATCTTTCAGCTGATGCAGGATTTAAATGAGGTGGCGATATTTCTGCCATGCAAATGCAGGTAGAGCTTAACCTCGGGAGGCAGAATAGTAGCCTTATGCAATAAAGGAGATAGAGATTAGTCTCGGAAGGCAGAATAGTAGCCCTATGCAATGCAAAATGCAAATGGAGGTAGCGCTTAACCTCGGAAGGCAGAATAGTAGCCTTATGCAATAATGGAGACAGAGCTTAGTCTCGGAAGGCAGAATAGTAGCCTTATGCAATGCAAAATGCAAATGGAGGTAGCGCATAACCTCGGAAGGCAGAATAGTAGCCTTATGCAATAATGGAGACAGAGCTTAGTCTCGGAAGGCAGAATAGTAGCCTTATGCAATGCAAAATGAAAATGGAGGTAGAGCTTAACCTCGGAAGGCAGAATAGTAGCCTTATGCAATAATGGAGACAGATCTTAGTCTCGGAAGGCAGAATAGTAGCCTTATGCAAAAGATGAGAGACGAATGGTAATAAAGATTTCTTAGCTGATAGCTGATAGCTGGTTGCCGATTATGGCTGCTGGGGACATTGTATTCGGATAGCAGTTGTGAGGCGTTAATTCCGAGAGTTGTATTCCTGAAAAGTGTGAGTGTATAAATGTATTCGACGATTTGTGACTTTGGTGCCTGCACCCAAAGGAAAATTGTGAGTTTTGTAAAGGGAAAAGGTTAGCTCGTGTTCCTGCTGATTCGCTTGACTGGCTCGGCTCTGTTTTTGGTGATACTGTAGGTACCCTTGGGGTAGCGTTGTTAAACAAAGCAATTTTGATAATAAACATGCATGAGTTTGTTAAAGATATGACATGTGTATATATATTTAAGAAATAGTTTTTAGATGAACCAACGACCATGACGTGGTTCAAGACATTGCGACCTCTCCTACTGCGGAATTTTGAGGGTCCCCCTCAAAATTCTGCCCCAGTTTACCGGGTTGCTGCTTCTTGACGGTTGCTTGCGATAATCGGCTGAAGTTACTTCGGAATTTTGAGGGTCCTCCTCAAAATTCTGCCCCAGTTTCCAATTGCAGGGGAAAATGAAAATTTTATTAAATTGTGACCGAACCCATAAGGCTGCCTACGTATCCCCTCTTAAACGGGAATCAGGTCAGACGTAGTTCAAATTACATAAGGAAATCATAAATTGTTACACATAGTATCGTTTGACTACGTCTGAGTTGATTGGTTTTGGCCAAACTTCTCCGTCCATTTCTGCAAGTATGAGGGCTCCTCCTGTTAGAACCCGATGAACCATGTATGGGCCCTGCCAGTTGGGAGAGAACTTCCATTTGACTTCATCTTGATGTGGAAAAATCTTCTTTAACACCAGTTGTCCTGGTGTGAACCGTCTTGGTCTGACTCTCTTGTTGAAAGCTCGGGACATTCTGTTCTGATAAAGTTGACCATGGCAAACTGCATTCATTCTTTTACCATCTATGAGGGCTAGCTGTTCGTAATGACTCTCCACCCATTTTGCATCATCGATCTCTGCTTCCTGTATGATTCTTAGGGAGGGAATTTCTACCTCGGCGGGAATGGCCGCCTCTGTACCATAAACCAACATATAGGGAGTTGCACCAGTTGATGTGCGGACTGTGGTGCGATACCCTAACAAAGCAAATGATAGCTTCTCATGCCACTGCTTATGCTTTTCTACCATCTTTCTCAGTATCTTCTTGATGTTCTTGTTAGCGGCTTCTACTGCTCCGTTCATCTGAGGCCTGTAAGCTGTGGAATTCTTGTGTTTGATCTTGAAGGTTTCGCACATGGCTTTCATCAAATCACTATTGAGGTTGGAGCCATTGTCAGTAATGATTGATTCTGGCATCCCGAATCGACAAATGATACGGTCACGGACGAAGTCTGCCACGACTTTCTTAGTTATTGCTCTGTAAGATGCTGCCTCAACCCATTTGGTGAAATAATCAATTGCTACTAGGATAAATCTGTGCCCGTTTGATGCGGCAGGTTCAATCGGTCCGATAACATCCATTCCCCAGGCAGCGAACGGCCATGGCGAGCTTGTTGCATTAAGCTCATTTGGAGGCACTTTTATCATATCTGAATGGATCTGACAGTGGTGGCACTTTCGAACATACTGGATGCAGTCCGTCTCCATAGTCATCCAAAAATAACCTGCCCGTAGTATCTTCTTGGCTAAGACAAAACCGTTCATATGCGGACCACAGGTCCCGGCATGAATCTCCTCTAACAGTTTAGATGCTTCCTTCGTGTCAACGCACCTCAGCAAACCCAAATCCGGAGTTCTCCTATACAGGATTCCCCCGCTGTGGAAGAAATTGTTGGACATCTTCGCAGTGTGTGCTACTGCGTAGCATTTGCAAGCTCCGGATATTCCCCTCTGGCTAAGTATCCCTTGATGTCGTGAAACCAAGGCTTTCCGTCTGCTTCTTCCTCGACATGAGCACAGTATGCTGGCTGATCATGAATCTTTACTGGAATAGGATCTATGAAATTCTTATCTGGTGCTGAATCATAGATGATAGGGTAGCCAATGCATCGGCAAACTCATTCTGGACTCTGGGAACATGCCAGAACTCTGTCTTTGTGAACCTCTTCCTCAACTCCTGTACATGATGCAAATACGGGAGTATCTTAGAGGTTGCCCATTCTTCTCGGACCTGATGTATCAGTAAATCCGAATCTCCAATCACTAGCAACTCTTGGACGTTCATGTCAATGGCCATCTTGAGCCCTAAGATGCAAGCTTCGTACTCGGCCATATTGTTGGTGCATGGGAACCTGAGCTTGGCGGATACCGGATAATGCTGGCCGGTTACTGATATTAGGACTGCCCCTATGCCAACTCCTTTGAAATTTGCTTCTCCATCGAAAAACATCCTCCAGCCATCATAGGATTCTGCAATGTCTTCTCCTATAAATGATACCTCCTCATCAGGAAAATACGTCTTCAGAGGCTCGTATTCTCCATCCACAAGGTTCTCAGCGAGGTGATCTACAAAGGTCTGTCCTTTGATTGCTTTCTGAGTCACGTAGACAATGTCGAATTCACTCAGCAGGATCTGCCACTTGGCTAGCTTGCCAGTGGGCATGGGCTTCTGAAAGATGTATTTTAATGGGTCCATTCTTGATATGAGAAACGTGGTGTAAGCACAGAAATAGTGCCTCAACTTCTGGACTACCCAAGNAGCCCAATGGTACACGGTTTGTGTGAAATAAGGAAAGGGAATCAATCAGACAACTAGTAAAATCAAAGTTACAGGCCTTTACTCGAATGAATCAAGTCAGGAAAGGGGTAAAGAAAGGTTTAATTTAAAGGAAATCAGTAACAATCAAGTAAACACTATTAAAGGAATTCGAAATCAATTAGTAGTTGGCAAAATCCCTTTTGAAAGAAGAAAGTCTCATATATAAAGCAGACAAATCAAACAAAAGAATCGTCATGTTACTTAGAAAAATAGTTCTAGCATTGAAAGGTTCAGAATCATAAGCAAGAGGATACGAGTCCAATTGCAGACTCACAATGAGTCTGAGAGTCCAGGGTCCCAAAGTGGAACCCTAACTCGAACACAAAATCAATTTCGCCAAGGGGAACCCCCAAATCCTAGGGTTTCAACTTGAATCAGACATAATTGTGAGAAAGCAAGCCATTGAAACAGACTCAAAGGTTTGTTTCAGAGCCACAACAAAACAGATATGAGACCATGTTTGAACAACAAAGTAAGAAAGCTAATTCAAGATCATGAAGAACATATTAGAGAAAACTCGGACCTTAAACGAGTTCAGAAGAAAGAGATGATACAAACTTAAACAAAAGCAGATGAAGCATGTTTAGCAAGAATACGAACAGAGTTTAGTAAGACAAAAATCAAAGAATCTCAACGGTAAACACATATAGTAAAAGAGCAAAGAAGACATACTAGGATTAACATAGGAGTAACATGTATAGTAGAAAAAAGAAAAGTAGACAGACAGTACATGCGTAGCAAAAGAAATCACACAAGCATGATTTAGACAACACACATAAAGCAAAGAAGAAGAAAAATCAGAAAGATTTTTGGAAAATTCCTTTCAGAAACCCTAAAATCGAAGACGAACGATTTTGAAAAGAACATTTGGGGAAAACACTTTAAATGTCAAGTGAAGCATAGATACAGCATAGATTTAAGCAAACGACATGGAAAGAACCTCGAATATCTTAGGGTTTCGGAGAAACCCTAGAAATGAGAAAGGCTTGGAAGAAGGTCCGATCTTGAGTCGGAGAGGTCAGGAATCAGGCTCCTGTGTCTTGAATATGCCGGAGCATGCCGGAGAAGCCATGGAATCAAAGGTCTGAGAAGATCGGAGAGGGAATCATCGAGGTCAGGTCTCGAAGCTTCGAACAACCATGGCTTACTGGTGAAGGTAGGTGAGTACCAACTATCCATGGCCTGAGAAGCCATGGATTTCGGTGACAGGCGGTTGAAAAGGGGTAGGAGGAGGCTAGGGTTCCGGAGAGCTTGAGAGAGTTTGGGATTCACAGGCGGATGAGAAGTGGGGAATGAGGGATTAGGGCAGGTCATTTGGGGTTAAAATGGTAAGGGGGAATTATGGTTGTTGATTTGTACGATCAACGGCCTAGATCTAAAGGGGTAGGTGGGAACCGGGTAGGGTCGTTTGAATTGGGTTATGGGTTGGGTCGGATTAAAAAATGGGTCGGTCGGTTGGGGTTGAGATTGGGTTAATTAAGGGTTAAAATTGAAATGTAAAAGAGGCTGTAATTGAAATAAAATGAGGCTAAATGTTAAATATCCAGTTTTACCCTTTGTATTTATAAAAAATAGTAAAATAATTTTAAAAACAAATTAAAAGCACTGAACCAATTAGTAATATATAAATGTTAATTGAAAAATGCTGGAACCAATTTTATAGTTATAGAAATGCTATTAATCCTAAAATAGGCTAAAATTGCAATTGTATGTATTTTGGCTTTTAAAAATACCAAATAAAATTGTAAAAATATACAAAAATCACCTTAACTATATTTTGGTGTAGGTATGAGAATGAAATAAACTATTCACCAAAGTTGATAGTTTTGGAAATAGTTACTGATTTTTGTATTGCTAAAATGGACAATAAATTGATCTTAAAAATCTTTAAAATTTATGAAAAATACCAAAACACTTGGGCATGCTTATATATGCATATATATGTTATTTTGAAAGTATTTTGTATATGAAAAAAAAATACGTAGGGAAAAATTGGGTATCAACACCCCCTATATGCTGGTTTATGGTACAGAAGCCGTCATTCCCGCCGAAGTGGAAATTCCTTCCTTAAGAATCATACAGGAAGCTGAGCTCGACGATGCAGAATGGGTGAAGAGTCGCTACGAGCAACTGGCTCTTATAGATGGAAAGAGAATGAATGCAGTTTGCCATGGTCAACTTTATCAGAACAGAATGTCCAGAGCCTTCAACAAATCTCTTACACTCAAAACATTCTCTCCTGCGTTACTACTTCTACTGTGACCTAATTAGCTGACTGAAAGCCAGAGTTATATTTCAAAATCCTGCCACCTTGCCTTTACTGTATTTTTCTTCTTTGAATTGGTATGTCCTGATTAAAATTTCAACATCACAACAATATGTTTACTTAGTACTTTTGCCTCCTTGTCTGGCTAATGCTTGTGTTTAATTCAGTACTTTATTCTAGCACGCTGTAATTTCTTTCTTCCTATTCTGAATCTATGTATTAAGTATCCTAAACCCCTACCCGAATGTGTTTGATATTGATGGTTTGTTTGAGGCATGACAGTATTGAGCATTGTTGTCCATGACTCAAACTTGATTCCCCTGGGATCATAACCTCTATGTATTCTCTAGCATTGTGTGTTCTGGTGGGCTTATAGGCATTTCGGCATCTTCTATGGCTGTGCATGTCCAAAGCTGACCCTTGCCTAAGTACATAGGCTCTTTGCAATTTCCCAACCCCTGAACCCCTTTTAGTATGAAATTATTCAACTTGTTTATGGCTGTTTCCCAGCACCTCTTTCCCTCTCCTTTATTCCCTCAGAACTCTGTTTCTTCACTTGCACTCTCTCTTAGACTTAAGTTCTGCCCCCCTCTTGTTAGCCTTGCCTTGGGACCCATGAGCTCCCTCTGAACTTGGACACTTGAGGGCTGGCAGTTCCACACTGCACTTGTCCCTATTCTGGTGATACAATTTGGGTGTGAGCACTGCCCGGAGTCCCATTGAGGCTCTTAGGGAACTCTGACACACTCAAATTGGAGAAAGACTTTGGATCAATGGTCTTTGAGTTGGTCTATCTCATAACTCAGAGAGGAAGTCAAGAACCAGGCTTACCCTGGTTGTACTCTTCTTTGTACTATTATGATGTAATTTATCATTCTGGTTTGTAATAAGTTGTAATAAACATTTGGGGCTGGCTAGTGAAAAAAGGGTGGGAAACTATGCATGCAGGGGTAGATATCATGCCTATAGGGTGTTTTAACTTCTGCATATTCAAACTTCACCTAGAAACCATGCCTATAGGGTGTTTTAACTTCTGCATATTCAAACTTCACCTAGAAACTATAGGCAGGGTGTTTTAACTTCTGCATATTCAAACTTCACCTAGAAACCATGCCTATAGGGTGTTTTAACTTCTGCATATTCAAACTTTACCTAGAAACCATGCCTATATGAATATTTTAATTCTGCATGATTCAAACTGTATTTAGATACTATGTCTATAAGGCTTTAAAATAAGTTTCTGCACTTAGAAACCATGTCTATAAGGTTTCTGCAATTAGATACCACGTCTAAAATCAGTAATGCATAGAAATCATGCCTATAGGGATCCTCGAGCAATTCTGATTCGTTTTCATTCACAGTCAATAAAAGTAGATGCTATCACCTGCAGAAGCTGTAACCAATTTATTTAATTTTTGTACGTTCTGTATCCCTTTTAATAATCTAAGTCCCTCAGTCTAACAAGTATGCATATAGGACATCAAACAATTCATTTCGAGCCTTACTATCTCATCACCTTCTAATTCAGTAGATATCATGCCTATAGGACCCCGTCTAAACACTTAGGCAAGCCTTAGAGTAATAAGTATATACTGGATCTGTTTCTATTAATCTTTACAACCAGCGGGCAGGCCTGATTCGGACTTCTTATCTGAGTTATGTAATAAACCAATCTGCCTCAATTTTTTTAAAACTCCCTCGGCTTTGGTATTTTTAATCAGACCTAAAAAGTATGTGCAAGTCATGCTAATTATATGCTTTCTTTGTTTAAGGAGGTATATATGAGCCTTTGTTTGTTTATATGCTTTCCCCCAAAATATGCAATATGTGTTTTGTATGTTGTCTTAGAGTTTTTACCTTTGAAACTTCAAATAAGCCTAATATCCCTCCCTTTTTAGGATTAGTAGTCCTAAGTGCCTCCGAGAGTGATAGGAGTGGGACGAGTAATAGCATGCAATAAGTAATCGAGACCAATCCGCGCTTTAATACCTTAACGGGGTGGGAAGGGTAGATATGGATATGATGACCACGCGATAATGTCACGTGTAGCCCCTCATTGAGGAGTGATTACCGGACATTGTGTGGGGTGATCCATATTTTTAATAAACCTAGGGACCCCCCCCCCCCCCCCTTTATGCTTTATTCTCTTTTAACATCGTATTTCCTTATTTTAAAATCAACTCTTTTAATTATTCTTCCAAACTTTGTTTTCTTTCAAACCATTATGTGTTGAAATCCCCTCTTATTTGAGCCTTATCTGCCTATATGTTAAATGCACCTCAATTCACAATAATTGTCTGGCAGGGAACCACACTAGTGGATTCTGAGGGGTGCATAACACCTTCCCCTTAGAATAATTTCAAGCCCTTACCCTATCTCTCGTTATTCAAATCAATCTCTTTTGGTGTCCTAATGCACCCTAATCATTAGGTGGCGACTCTTCAAAAATGCAAACCCAATTCCCAAAAGGAATGAGTTGTCCCTCCAAATTTCATAAACCTGATTTCGCGAGAAAAAAAGGGGCGCGACAGGCCTCATTTTTCATACATCGGATTGCATTGTTTTTCCAAAACAAAATATAATTGTCATGTGTGATTTTCTCCGTCTTAATTCATTCACTGAAACAATAGGGTTTGATGTACCGTTAAACCATTATGGATAATCCGTTTGCCAAGACCCAAAATCCACTAGTCGTGATGGCACCTAAACCAACCCGCTAGGTTAGCCAACTAATACTATTCAGTTTCAATAATATTAATAAGACAATTAAACAAAGAAGTTATCTGAAACTTATACATTTCCCAAGGACTTGTAGTACAAGGCATGAGCTTCTAAAAATAGAGATTACAAAGCTGATATAAAGTAAATACATCATCTATTTGAAAAGTACATAAACATAGTTTTATAATACTAAGGCTATCAAGAACAAGAGGCAGCTAGGACAGGGACGCAGGTACATCTTCCAATTCAACTCCCATCGAACACAGCAATGTCGGCATCCGAAATCTGCACGCAATGTGCAGGAAGTGTAGTATGATTACAACTGACCCCATGTACTCAAAAAGTAACAAACCTAACCTCAGGTTGAAAGCGGTGACGAGCTGGAACATAGGTCGTGTCCAACACCAATAACCAAATAGTAGTTCATAACAGTGTAAAGCAAATAAATAATGAAATAGCTCAGAGATAAAGTGCTCAGCCTTTTCGTAGTTTTCCGAAAACAGTTTCGCTTTTCAAGTATACTTATGAAAGCCCAAATCCTTTACCGAAATCGTCAAAAAGATGAGTAAGTTTGAAAACTGTAACTTTTCCCATAAATCCTTTCAACAGTAAATATGATTTTCATTTTCTTTCCAGATAGCATGTGTGAAATACCTGTCTATGCCCACATATCAATATGTGTAAACAGTCATGAATGATGTGATACCGTACAACATGAGGAAAATGCATCGGTATGCCTATATGTCATGTGCATGTCAAAATGCGATGCAACTCAGTAATAAAACCATATGCATACTCTCAGAGTATCAATCCACTCAGTCCTCCCAGTCACTTAGTCCTCATAGCCACTCAATACTCCCAATCACTCGGCACTCGGCACTTGGCACTCGCACTCAGTAGGTACCTGCGCTCATCGGGGGTCTGCAGACTCCGGAGGTGCTCCTTCGGCCCAAGCGCTATAATTTGCACGGACAACTCACGTGCTATAGTATCAAATCAGAATCTATACGGACAACTCACGTGCCATAGTATCGATATAAGAATCCGCACGGACAACTCACGTGCTGCATGGACAACTCACGTGCTATAGTATCAATATCCTCACAATCAGGCCTTCGGCCTCACTCAGTCATCAATCTCTCCAGTCTCTCGGGATCTCAATGTCATAAAATTAGCCCGACTACAATGATATGATGTATCAATAAATAAAAACTAAGACTAAGATATGATATGAATGCATGAATATGACTAAGTACGAAATATCAGTGAGGTGACAGCAAGAAACGACCACTATGGGTCCTAACAATATCAGCATAAAGGCTAAACATGATATCTAGAATGATTGACAGCTCAATTCATTAATCACATGGTGAGAACACAGATATCCACAAACTAGGGCCACTAAACGGTGCCAGGGAAACAACGGAGTCACAATTCACAGGGTGCACGCCCACACGCCCGTCACCTAGCATGTGCGTCACCTCAGTACCAAACACACAACACATAATTTGGGGTTTCATACCCTCAACACTAAGTTTAGAAGAGTTACTTATCTTAAACAAGCCAATTCCAAACACCGAGCAAGCTAAGCGACGCTCCAATAATGTCATCACCTGTGTAGCGACCTCCGAACGGCTCAAAACTAGCCAAAAACAACTCAAATACATCAGATAAAGCCCTAGGAATCAATTTCAATTGTTAAAGATCGAATCCTAAATCAGATCCCAAATGCGGCCAAAAATCACACCCGGTCCCGCACCTCGGTATCCGACAAAACTCACAAAATCTGACAACCCATTCAATTACGAGTCCAACCCTACTAGTTTTGCTCAAATCCGACTCCAAATAGGTGTTCAAAATTCAAAAATTCATATTATTAAACTCTAGGACAAAACCCCCAATTTTCTCTTTAAAATTCGTCATCCAATTGCCAAAAAAGAAGGTAAATTCATGGGAATGAAATCAAAACTAAGTAGAGAACACTTACCCCAATCCTTGTGATGAAATTTGCTCCAAAAATTGCCTCAATCCGAGTCCACATCTTAAAATATGAAGAAGAACAAAACCCTCGATTTTATAGCTTCTGCCCAGCACTTTCGCATCTGTGGACACCTTAGCCGCTTCTGCGGAATCAACTGAGGACTCGACCCTCGCACCTGCGAAAAACCTCGCTCCTGCGCTCCATCACTTCGCACCTACGCATCCGCATATGCGCCCAAATCTCCGCTTCTGCGGTCTTCCTCACCCAACACTATTTTCGCTCCTGCAACCACTTCGTCGCTTCTGCGACCACCGCACCTGCGCATACCAACAGCAGGTGCAGTCACACCAGAACCAGCAATAGCAACATTGAAGAAAATGATCCGAAATCAATTCGAAACACGCCCAAGCCCCTCGGGACCCCGTCCAAAATACCAACAAGTCACATAACACAATACAGACCTACTCGAGGCCTTAAAACACACATAACAACATCAAAACGACAAATCACACCTCAATTCAAAATCATTGAACTTTGAAACCTCAACTTCCACAACCGATGCCGAAATCAAATCACGTCCGATTGACCTCAAATTTTGCACACATGTCACATTTGACATTATGGACCTGCTCCAACTTCCGAAATTGGAATCCGATCCCCATATCAAAAAGTTCACTCCCGGTCAAACTTTCTAAAATCCCAACTTTCGCCATTTCAAGCCAAATTCCACTACGGACCTCCAAATCACGATCCGGACGCGCTCCTAAGTCCAAAATCACCCAAAGGAGCTAACGAAACTATCAAAAATCCAATCCGAGGTCAAATTCTAAAAAGTCCAACTTGGTCAAACCTTTCCAATTTAAAGCTTCTAGCTGAGAATCATTCTTCCAGATCAATTCTGAATAACTTAAAAATGAAAACCGACGATCCACATAAGTCATAATACATCATACGAAGCTACTCATGCCTTCAAACAGCCGAGCAAAGTGCAAATGCTCAAAACGACCGGTCGGGTCGTTACACCGTTCTATCCTGGGAGGAAATAATCATAAACCTCGGGTACTAGGAGGGAATTAAGTTCCTTTAGGAAACATTGTAAATTCAGTGGGCTCGGATTCAATTTTGTTCTTCCTATGCATTTTTGTTTCTCTTTTACTTTACAGAATTTTCTGTTTGAAAGACAAATTTTCCAACAGAATTCAAGTTCATTGTCACGACCTGGAATTCCCACCGTCGGGATCGTGATGGCGCCTAACATTTCACTTGCTAGGCAAGCCAACGTTAGAAAAATTTACTTCTTTTAGCAGCTTAAACGATAACATTAATAACAAACTGAAACAACAGATATGTTCCAAGTATAAATGCGGAAGCTAAACAGCCAACGTCTATTACAATTTCCTGAACCTAGTGTCACAAGTGCACGATCTTCTAAAGTAATACACATAAAGGTTTGAAATAAGTACAAAGTTGTCTGAATGAAGTTGTACAGGTAAAAGAAAATAGGGGGGTACTCCAGGAGCTACGGGCGCTGAACAGCCATACCTCAAGTCTCCACAAATGTCCGATTCGAGCTCGCTAGTCCGTCGCTGGTACCGTCTCTAAAATCTGCACAGTGTACCGAGTGCAGTATCAGTACAACCGACCCCATGTACTGGTAAGTGCTGAGCCTAACCTCGACGAAGTAGTGACGAGGCTAAGGCGGGTCACCTACGCTAAAACCTGTACGCAGTCTATAATAATGACAGAATAATTGAAATACGATACAGAATTTAACAGCCAACAGGAAATGATAACCACATCCTCGAAAATAAATCAGTGTTGTCCAAAATTACCAATCTCTACCAGCTCAAATAAAAATACCGGAAAACAATGCAACTCAAGAAATAGAAATATATAGGTTGTTGTGGCGCGCAACCCTATTCCACCAGACAACACATAATCCTCCCTTATTCCACCATAACAATATCAATAATAGTAAATAATATATAAACTTGTTGCGTCTCGCAACCTGATCCCACCGTATATCAGTATCAATATCATAATTCACCCTTATTTCACCATATCAATCCACCCTTATTCCACTTGTTGCGGCGTGCAATTCGATCCCACCGTACATACATATACACCCTTATTCCACCATATCAATCATCCATTACACCTATTGCGGCGTACAACCCGATCCCACCATATCAGTGCCAAATAGTCAATGTACACAGTCAAATCAACAGGCTAAATCACAAGGCCTTTACGATAAATAAATACCAAACTGAACCAAGAAAAGGAACCGTGTTCAATATAGAATCTACACAATTAATACTACACAGCGTGACCCAAACCACCAATTTACTGTTAGAAGGTACAAACAGGTCAAACTAAGCAAATAGCAGGGATTAGGGGAACTATGAAAAGAGCTAACATGGTTCACAGAAGAAGATTTGATTAACACGTGGCAATTAAGCATGGAAAGCATTTAGATCATATAACAATTAAAATAGGAGGGAAAACAATTAAGGAAAAGCGATAAATCAGGGAAAACAGACAATTCGGCGGCATATAAGCACTCGTCACCTTGCATATACGCCGATCACAAGGAATTCACATAACACAAAGTCCGAGGGTTCCTAATTCCCTCAAGTCAAGGTTAGACACAACACTTACCTCGCTCTAAAGGCCACTCAAAGCTCAATCACAGCTTTGCCTTTCGAATACGCCTCCAAACCAACAATATCTAGCAAATTACCAACCAAACGTTTTAAAATAAGCCTTGAACAAAAAGGAATCACCCACGATCAATAAGAATTCAATTAAGGCCATAATTGAAAAAGTCAACACCCGGGCCCGCTTGGTTCAAACCCGAAATTCGGATCAAAACCCGATTACCCATTCACCCCTGAGCCTGGATATGTAATTGGTTTTGGAATCCGACCTCAATTTGAGGTCTAAATCCCCAATTTATCAAATCCCTAGTTCATTCTAGGTTGAAATCTTGTAAAATGAAGTGAAAGATTGAAAGAAACTAGTTTAGAATCACTTACCTATGATTTGGGGAGGAAAAGTCTTTGAAAAATTGCCTTTTGTGTTTTAGGTTTTGAAAATTTGAAGAATGAATGAAAAATCCTGTCTAAGTCCCTTTTCATCAGCTGCAGATGTCGCATTTATGACCTGGGTGCGAAGCTCGCAAATGCGAGAAAGGTATCATAAATGCGAACTTGTCGCATTTCTACTTCTGCCGCAAATGCGAACATATTGTTCGCAAATGCGGAACTGGGATCGCAATTGTGACCCTCTTCTTCGCAAATGCGAAGAACCTCTTCCCCGGACCAACTTCGCAAATGCGAAGATTTTCTCGCAAATACGAGGACTTCCTGGCACAGCTACTCTTCGCATTTGCGATGAGTAGCTCACAAATGCGAAGCTGTCATGCTCGCAAATGCGAACTCTGATCTCGCAATTGCAAGATCAGAGGCCAATTCCCAAAAATTACAGATATTAGCAATGCTTGAGCCCAATTTCACTCCGTAGTCTATCCGAAACTCACTCGAGCCCCCGGGGCTCCAAACCAAACATGCACACAAGTCTAAAAACATCATACAAACTTGCTCGTGCGATCAAATCACCAAAATAACACTTAAAATCACAAATTTAGCACTAAATCAAATAAAATTCTCAAGAACACTTTGAAATTCCTATTTTCACAACCGGACGTCCGAATCACGTCAAACAAACTTCGTTTCTCACCAAATTTCATAGACATGTCTTAAATATTATATTGAACCTGTACCGGGATCCAGAACCAAAATACGGACCCGATACCAACAAGATCAAACATCACTACTTTTCTTAAAAACCAATAATTTTTTTTCAGATTTCAATTTTTAACAAAAATTCATAACTCGGGTTAGGGACCTCCGAATCTGATTTCGGTCATACACCCAGGTCCCATATTTCGATATGGATCCACCGGAATTGTCAAAGCACGAATCCGGGTCCGTTTACCAAAAATATTGACCGAAGTCAACTCAAATGAAGTTTTTAATCAAAAATCTTTATTTTATCTACTGTCAACACAAAAGCTTTTCGGAAATACGCCCGGACTGCACACACAAATCGAGGAGGGATAAAATGAGATTTTTAAGGCCTAGGAATACAGAATTTAGTTTTAAATCATAAGATGACCTGTCGGGTCATCACATTCAAGATAGTTTATAGTAATAAATTCAAGATGACTTTCACTTAATTTTTAATATTTCAAAATTCTATTCCAATTGGAATGTCGCAATCAGCAGCAGCAAATAAATTCCATTTCTCCATTGGACAAGCACGGTTTCATGGAATCGCCAAGCACATAAGCAAGCAAGGATATTCAAGATTGATCTTGATGTTGCATATCAAATTGGAAGGAATAAGTGCATTTAACATGTAGCCTATCATCCCCAAATAATTCTGTTTGACCCAAAATTTAGATATAGGTTTAAACAATTAGATTTTCTAATAGAATGGAGTTAATATTAGCCAATATTAATATTCAAAAGATGTATTAATCGTTTTTGGGAGAAGATAGTACGGGTATAATTTGCGTAGCAATAAATGGTGACACTACTGTTATATTCAATGATCCAAGAATAAGGGAGGTAGCATTAAATAAATAGCAATGATTGGCATTTAAGTAAATAAAAGCATGTGAGTCACCCGAAAAGATTGAGTTTCTTTAGTATTCTTTCTGACAATGATGAATGATTGATGAGCCTTTGAATATTCGGATTCTTCTTGGATCGTGGGGGAAAAGTTAGACAAGAATCTCAAGAAAAAGGTATATTTTATATGTGCGTAATAAAGCAAGATTCTTCGGAGAATGTCATTGTGTTGTCTTACAAATGTCCCCTATAATTATGTCTCTTTCTATTTATACGGGAACATGTTTCCAAAAAACTCTAATAGTACAGATACAGAGAATATCCACTGAAATATTCTCCTTAGAGTCTTATCCTAAAACTAGCCGTTATTACTCTATTTAAGACGAGTGCTCGTCCTCGACCTTGATCTATGTTGACTCCTCGACCCCGCCCTTCATCTCTTGGGAGATCACTTCGACCTTGAGCATGTCTTTTGTCGAAGTCATACTGGTGACACGTGGCAGCCCTTGAAGGCCCTCTTAATGCTGATATAATTTAATCATAACTAAGATAATTTTTGGTCCATACAATTTTTGGTATGTACTCCAACCGAAATGTAGCGAGGAAAATACGGAGACGCTAATTAAGGTAGATGTATAAGTATCGAATTTCCTTTACAAACATAGGCAAAATTCCAGGGAATCAAAATATGCTGGCAATATGGATTCTTTAATGTGTTGGTGGAATCATAATCTTTGTTGATAGTGAATATGATTAACAAAGATATGTGACCTCCTTGGCAGATTAAACATATATATGTTTGTGCATATCAGAGAATATGTTGACATAGGAACCTTCTGTATCGAATATACAGTACAAGTAATAAGGGCTACGACGACATTTTAAAAATGTCATTTTAAGTCACATAAATGTCACAAGTTCCCTTACCGACTTCTTTTTGACACTTAGTTTAAATGTCGGAAATTTCGATGTCGGAAATTTTCCGACATTTATATACATATAGAGAAGGCAATGTGGTGGTAGATCAATTAGCTATTTTTTGGGGGAAATACAAGGACATTTCATATGTTCAATGAAGTTGTTTCTCTTCCTAGCTAGACAAGTTAGAGCTTCTTTGAAGTTAGAACAAGATGGCCTACCTTACTTAAGGATCAAGCTAAAGAAAAACCAGTTCACAGTTGATTATGGCGTCATTTGAATTTGCTATATATGAATAGAAGTCTCACTACAACATTACGTACATATAGCTATGAAGCACCTCGTAGCTAAATATGAAAATTTTCGTGGCTAAACACTTTAGCCACGATATTTTTTTCCGTAGCATTCGTAACTAGAAGTAAGTAGCTAAAAATTAGCTACAAAAGTTAGCTACAAACTTTAACGTTCCATGGCTAAGGATTAATACTTATTGCTACAAGAATTTTTTTGATGTGGCTATATTGATAAAACTATTGTCACGAACAATATATATTTATAGCTAATGATTTTATTCTTTTGCCACGATAAATCAATTTTGTAGCTATCTTTTATACTTTAGCCATAAAGGGATATACTCTGGCAAAAGATGTTAATTTAGCCACAAAATTTAAATATGTAGCAATATTAGATTTGTATTATAATATTTATATTTAGCTACCAACCATAATTTTATAGCAATAAATCATCAAAATATTCATGATTAGATTTTTTTTATTATATTTATTTGGTGACTAGATTTGAATTACATTTTATTTTTATTGATGAAAAATTAATTTATTAGAGATAATAAATTTTTCTGTAATATGTGTTGCTATTTTCTTTTTTTACCTCACTAAATATTTTTAAAATTTTCAAATATTTCATATCCATACATCTTTGATCAATTCATAGAAACACAGAGAAATAAACTTTGAATATCACTTATTTTGCACAAACTGACATCCAAAATAGTTTTAAAAATTAATTCTAAAATATACAATTGTCTATCTAAAGTACATAATATCCACACTTTCAAAGACTAGCTAATACGCAACAAGATAATAAGAAGAACTCAACCTCACATTCTTGTCAACTAATAGTCAACTAATAGGAGTAAAATGCAAACTATGTGCAGGCGGTAATTTAACTATAATCTATAAAATTCAGAAAGGTTACACATCAAAAGAAAAAAAAACTATGTGCTAACTATTTGATATAGAATTGCAGATTTTGTCAACAGATGATCTTCTGCAATCAAGGATAAAGTAATTTCACTCTTTATACCGAGGCTGAATCCTTGATTCTTCTTGCATTCAATAGATTAAAATGTACCCTATAAATTCAAAAGAAATACAAAAGACATTAATACAAAGATGCAATTTGTAAAATGCTAAATGAACGTTCAAAAAGAGAAAAAATATGTCTAGATAACTATTTTACAAGAAACTTTAGCATATAAAAAGAGGGGAAAACGTAAAGCAACAAGATAAGAAAACAAATCTGTATACTTTTCAAAAAAGTTTTGAAAGGATTTTCATCTCAATTTGGTAATATCTTTTCTAGAACTGTGGCTCCTTCCACATTATATTGTAATCTTCAAGGTTCACTCAATATCTATCACAATACAGCACAATATCTATTAATTTGTTAGAATATGAATCCAAAAATTCAAACAAAAAAGGTGTATGGGGATTGAGAAATCCTAAAATACATACATAAATATATCTGGAAAGAGAGAAGGTGACTGGCTATCTAAGCGGTGATTGATCAATTGGTTTGCTCTGTTCATGTAAAGAGAAAAGACATTGTTGAAGAAGAAAATGGCCAAAAGGGGGAAGGGGGGTTGGCGGCTGGAAGGGAAATGCACTAAGTGAGAATGACAGCTTTATTAGGTTTTGTAGATATTTGTTTAGGCCAAACCTTTACGCTCTTTGTTTTGTTATTACTATTACTATATATTTGCACTTTTACCTAATATAAATCCTATAAATGCGAGAAAGGTAAGTATTAACAAATAGTACAAGTCAGCAAAAAAATTATCTATGAAATATGCAAAAGATTAAACACATAATTTACACTAAGTAAAATAAAAAAATCAACTTGCATGAAATAAAGATATTTATAATATATTTTATTCTTTACAACTTTTTTCGTCATATACGATATTGTTAGTTTTGTTATATTCTCCTATTTCAATTGTATTTACTTCTTAATTTTAGAATTTAATTAGATAATGATAGTTATTAAGTTATTAAACTAGCATTAGACCATTAAATAAAAAAACTTTTATATTAATCTAAATTGAGGGTAATTAGATAAATGTACATAAATACAAATATATTGTTTAAATTTGATATTGTTAGATATTCAAAACTAATGAAAATTAGTTACATAATTATTTAAATTGTATTGAAACTTACAAGTATATTTTGTTTTATATGAATTATGATAATGCTAGTTGTTATTGTTATACACTCCTATATTGACCGTATAAAATCTTAAAAAACATTTATGTAAAATCTAATAACATCGAATTATGTAAACATTATAAAATAACAAATAAAAGTCACAAGAGAAAACATGATCTTTATCATATTTAATTCTCAATTCTTATATTCAATGTATATTTAGTTTATGATAATTGAAAACTTATCAAGATAGTAAATCATATATATATATATATATATATATATCTTCATTATGTGAAGACTTGTTTAAAAATATATACTTAAATAAACAAATTATTCTAAGTACCTATAAAAAAATTAGTAAAGTACCATACATACATACGTAAATTCTCTATAAATGTTAGCATATTTTGAATTTTAAACCATACTTATATAATAAACATCCAAAAATAACAAGTTGCAGTAAAATAAAATGTGGCTAGAAGATTGCCATTGTTACGGCAAATCTACTTGTGGCAAAAACTAATAAAATTTTATCATACAAATAAATCCGTAGTTATATCATTTTATCATGACAAATAATTGTAGATATTAATCCAATTATTGACATGACTTTTTAGAACTTGAAGAAAAATTATTTATTTAGTATCATCTTGATTTAAATAATTTATTGCGACTAAAAAATTATTATTGCTATATTAAGTATCAACTCAAGACAAAAACTAATGATTAGCTACGAAATTCTATTATAGTAAGAAATCTGTGGCTGATTTAACCTATACTGCCACAATTTTATATAACTTGAAGCAAAAATATTCATTTAGCTATAATATTTTGTGGCTAAAAGATTACTATAGCTATAGTAAGTGTCAACTCCTGGCAAAAAACAAATGATTAGCTACAAAATTTAATTATAGCAATAAATCTGTGGCTATATCATCTAACTACTGCCACAACTTTTTAGAACTTGAAACAAAAAAATATTCATTTAGCTATAATATTTTATTTCAAATAATTTATTGCGGCTAAAAGGTTACTTGCTACAATAACTATTGGTTTATGGCAAAAACTTATGATTAGCTACAAAATTTTACTTGTAGCAATGAATTTGTAGCTATTTAGGTAGCTATTGCCACGATTGTTATCCATTATAGCTAATTTGAAGAATTAGCTCTACCAACTTAATTTCCGTGGCTAAGAAATTTTATAATTTGGTAAATAGCCATATAATTCTTATTTTTATGGCTATTATTAGGTATTAGCTACAATTTTTAAATTCGTAGCTAAGATTTTGTAGCTATAGATGCATAATGTTGTAGTGTCTACCGAAGAATTTGTATGTAATGTATATGATAGATGTTAGGCGTGCACTATCAACAACGATGTATAGTGTGAGACTATATCTTATTATTCAACTATTCATTAGATTGCTTGAGCACAATCTACATTTTGTATGGGAGGTAAAGGTTTATATTCTCCTTCGATCCGTATAATTATTATTTTTTGCTATATACAGACTGGGGTCTGCTTAAACCCATCATGATGATGGACCTTTGATTAAAATTTAAAAAATATAGGCACAAATTAGTAACACAAAATTCAAAGATCCTCTATAAAGGAAAAATAATATATTTAAAATTTCTGAATTCTCTTTATAATTCTTCGTACGTATTCACTAAAATAACTAGCAATATTCCTATTTATAACAGTATGAATCGTACTTTAGCTAGAAACTAAAAAATATATTCCTATATAGTTCTAATATAAATCTTATTTGGATAAGAATTAAATAAACTAACAAATATCAAATCGTAAATAATATTGATTTCTGATAATAGGTGAATTTGACTATAATCACACCTTAAATAATCACCTTCTTGTGTAGTTTTAATGCTAAAAGTGATAAAAAAATGCTCTTATTAGTGCTTTTCATGATTTGCAGGTGATATATGTATAAGGAAGGCTAAGGAGCAGTTTTGGAGTCAAAACTGATGAAAAAGACGCCAACTGTGAAATTTCCCAAGTGAACCCTGCAAAACAGGCCGAAGATTCAGAGCACTGGGTCCACCGCGGTTCCACCGCGACCGCGGCAGAACCGCGGCGGAAAGCAGCTGCAGAATTTCAAGGATTCCGCGAGAGTGTTTGGCCGCGGTTCTCCCGCGACCGCGGCAGAACCGCGGCAGCGCAGACACTTCAGGGATCAAAGTGTCAATTACGGGATTTTTAGACCTAAACCCTATTTAAAACATTAGACTTCGCCCAAGAGAGGCATGTATTGATTTTTAAGGTTTCTTAGCAAGGAAAACCATTGTGAGAGAGTACTCTAAACATCTTTCTTCTTTTCTTTTGATTTTTATGATGAATTCAATCTTAGTTTATTTTCCCATACCCATGAGTAGCTAAATTCCTTGTCTAAGGTTTTGATGGAACCTATTGGGTGATGAACTTCTTGTTTATGTGAATACAAATTGCCAGTTTAATCTCTATTTGTTCAACTTCGTGTTCGTTGTAGTTGATTGATAGGATCCTCAATTAGCTGTGCCTATTTAGTGTGCATAACTAGAAAAGAGTGCATATTTAGGTTATTGTTGAACAACACCACTCCTAGATTATTAGAGGAATCTATAATTGCGGGTTTAAAGGCGGGATTAGGGATAACGAAGCCTTGGGTGTAATCTAAAGTGAATCGTGCTAAATAAAGTAAGCTAGTGTATCTCGGGAGAGTGCAATAGTAAATGACTGTGATTACTCGGGAGAGATTTACGGTAAGATTAGCGTTCATGATTGATAGAGATGTGTTGGTAAATTTGTATGAGCATAAACAGAAGGGATTCCATCAATAGGGGAAATCATTGCCTTAGCATTTCCTCATAATTGTTTACAACCTCATTAGTTTAGTTTACAACTATTTAGTTACTTGCAAGCTAGTCGTTAAAGAACACTCAACTGAGATTTGAATATTTGGGAAGCTGGTTCTGAAGAATTAGTGGGTCTGAAGATAGTAGTTGATAGGTTAACTCTCTGTGGATTCGACCCTGGGCGTAATACTCGGGTTATATTTGCAACGTCTGCTTAGTCCTTTTTATAAGGCATAGTTGGGCGTGATCAAATTTTGGCGCCGTTGCCGGGGAGTTAACGGAATTATCAATTGCCATTGACAGAAATACAAAGATTCTTGTTGTAGTCAGTTTTCTCTCTACCAACTTTTTCATTGAAAATTTGACGGTTGTTGATCTGGGTGCACATGTGCATGCCTAGAAACTCTACGAGGACTGGAGAACTGCTTGAAGGACTCTCGGACCCCGAGAAGACATTCCGGGCATTGAATCGTTCAAACAAAAGACTTCAACAATCACAACAAATACACCAACTCGAAATTGACATGGGCGACATAAACGACGGGAATGTCAGGAATGAGCAATTGGCACTTCCTGTGCCTGAGGGTGCACTTTATGACTGGGCACAACCCACAGCTGACAATCTGGCCACTGCCATTATTGTGCCTGCGATACAAGCTGAATCGTTCCAGATCACAAATAACATGCTACACTTGTTGCAGAACAAGGGACTTTTTTCTGGGACACAAACAGAAGACCCGCAGCAACACTTAAAGAACTTCCTGTCTATTTGCAAAACTCAAAGGCAACCGAACGTGACTCCGAAAGCAATCAGATTATTATTGTTTCCATTCTCGGTGACAGGAGCTGCTCAGGTTTGGCTAAACTCGCTTCCCATAAACTCTATAGCAACTTGGGATGAGTTGGTCAAGCAATTTCACAACAAGTTCCATCCTCCTAACAAGACCGCTCAACAAATTGATGAGATTGTGAGTTTCAAACAGAAACCAATGGAGACATTACACGAGACATGGGGCAGATTTAAAGGAATGTTGGTTATGTGTCCCCACCATGGTGTTCCAGAGCAGATGTTGGGACAACGGTTTTACATGGGATTGTCAGACAGCTTGAAGAATATAGTTGATGCCTCGGCTGGTGGGGCATTCTTGAGCAAGACTTGGAGAGAAGGTCAGAATTTGCTCGACAAGATGGCGCAGAATTCGGGTTGGACTTCTAGAAATGCACCTATCACTCCAGTGGTGCACTCAGTGCCTCTTGATCCTTCTAATACAATGGTTGAAAACATGGCGACTCTTTTAACGCAAATGAGCATCCTCACCAAAAAGGTGGAGGAATCAGGGCAGAAGCAACAGTTTCACATAGTAGACACTACCAACGGGGGCTTGTGCACATCTTGCATTAGCTAGCCAATTGGTAATCCATGGAATACAGAGCACCAGCACCCTGAAGATATGAACTATGTGGCTAACTATGGGGGTCAGAGGCAAGGTAATCAGAACTGGGGTCAGCAGACTCAGCAGCAGTACAGGCCACCGCAGCCACAGTATAACGCTGGAAACACGGGAGGCATGAGACCCCCCAACAATATGGCACTGTATCCTAGACCACAAGGGTACAACAATCAGCAGCAAGGGTACCACCCACCTCAGCAACAGCAGGGTGGAAGACAGGAAGACGGGTTTGCAAGGCTTAAAGCAATGATGCAGCAGGTTATTGGGTCCAATGCTAAAATAAATGAAAGGTTGGATGCACATGATGCAGCTATCAAGAATATTGAGGTACAAGTGGGCCAGATTTCAATGTCACTTAACAATCGTCCTCAAGGGACATTACCTGCAGATACCCAAATCAATCCAAAAGATCAAGGCCCAAAGCAGCTGATGGCAGTGAGTCTACGAAATGGTAGGGATCTAGATGTTGAGCAAGAGAGAGCTCGAGAAAACATACAGGCTGAGACACTAATTCCAGTGCCCATTGAGCTGGATGACTCTACGGGATTGACAGAGGTAACAGTTCAGCCTGCTCCTGAAGAAACGAATATGAACGAGACAGAGAGAGTATGAGACAGCAGCAGAACCAATAGTTGAGACAGTAGCTGAGAAGGAGAAACCTCACGTGATTGGGAAGAAAAGACCTCCTGCACCATTCCCGCAAAGGTTGGCCAAGCATCAAAAGGAGGAGCAGTACAAAAAGTTCCTAGAGATGCTCAAACAAATCCAGATAAACATTCCATTGATTGAAGCTCTAAAGGAGATGCCAGGATATGCTAAAATGATGAAGGACTTAATGTCTCGGAAGTTTGACTTTCAAGACTTGTCGACGGTGACCCTTACTCAGACATGTAGTGCAGTGGTATCTAGACCTGTTGCTGAAAAGCTATCTGATCCAGGTAGTTTTACAATTCCATGCACCATTGGGAACTATGCCTTTGCTAAGGCACTTTGTGATTTAGGGGCCAGCATTAATCTCATGCCCCTGGTCATTTATAAGAGGTTAGGCATTGGCAGAGCTCGACCTACTTCTATGTTATTGCAGCTGGATGACAGGACTGTTAAGCGTCCATTTGGGATTCTTGATGATGTGCTTATTCAGGTGGGGAAATTCGTGTTCCCTGCAGATTTTGTAATCTTGGATTGCAAAGTGGATGAAGAAATTCCCATAATTCTAGGACGACCCTTCTTGGCCACGGGGAGAGCTTTGATCGATTGCGAGACCGGGGAGCTTAAGATGAGGCTCAATGATGAGGAAATTATATTCAATGTGCAGAAATCGATGAGGCGACCAAGTAAGTTCGCAAATTGTTCCCTTATTGATGCAATAGATGTAATTGTAGAGGCTGATGACGAGGCGTTGACGGTTGAGGATCCGCTTGCTGCATGCTTGACAAATTTGGATGAAGTGAATGGTGAGGATTTGGCGGAATGGGTGTTGGCACTGGAAGGTAAAGGGTTCTGGGAGAGAAATCTGGAGTTTGAGCCCTTGCACTTAGAAAAGAGAGAGACCCCTCCAGCTAAACCATCCATCGAGGAACCCCCTAAGCTGGAATTGAAGCCTTTGCCAACCCACCTCAGGTATGAATTTCTGGGGCCTAACTCCACATTACCTGTTATTATCTCATCTGGTTTGTTAGATGTACAGGTTCAACAGCTTTTACAGGTACTAAGGGAGTGCAAAACTGCCATTGGGTGGACCATGGCAGACATCAAGGGGATCAGCCCCGCCTACTGCATGCACAAGATTCTGCTGGAAGAGGGGCACAACCTTCCAGGGGACATCAGAGACGGCTAAACCCGAATATGAAGGAAGTGGTGAAGAAGGAAGTGATTAAATGGTTGGATGCGGGAATCATTTTTCCAAATTCTGACAGTAGTTGGGTTAGCCCAGTTCAATGTGTGCCTAAAAAGGGTGGTATGACGGTGGTAAAGAATGACAACAATGAACTTATATCAACAAGAACCGTCACAGGCTGGAGAATCTGCATGGATTATAGAAAGTTGAATCTGGCCACCAGAAAAGACCACTTCCNAGATACACTCATTCTGGGACTGGCATATCCAGATCACAGTCCACTAGGCCTATGCTGCGGTCCATGGAAGAAGAGGTTGCAGATCTCCGCACCTCAGTGGATGGATTACACACAAGGATGGATGCTATGTCCCAGAGGCAATCCAGGACTGAGAGCCGATTCATGGCCTGGTTCCGTGCATTGGGGAGAGCCTGCCATGTCGACCCCAGCACTGTCTCCGACTCTGACTGAGTCTCAGGGAAGTCTTCTAACCCTTCTGCTCTTTACTTTATTTATATGACATGGGGACATGCCATGATTTTAAGTGTGGGGTGGGAGACTTGCTCTGTTTGTATGTTGTAGTATGTATAGCTGTAATGTAGTGTAGCGTTAGTGTTAGGTCAAAGTCGGAACTAATTAAAAAAAAAAAAACTTGTAGAGGACTCTTCCTGATGACGGACTATGTGGACAGTACTCTTGAGGGAAGTAGTCCATGTAGAACTTTTTTTTATTTTTTTTTCTTCTTTTAGGTAGTGTAGTACCTCCCCCTTGGTTTTTCTTTTGACCACGGTTCTTTTCCAAGGGTTTTTCTTGAACCGGGTTAGGTAGATTTTTCTTTTGTAGTTTTAGGATTAGATGGGTGAAAGTCAGAATGTAACCCCAAATGTGCACACTTGCAAAGAAAAGAACTTGAGAGTGTGACGTCTAAGCTTGTTTGTGGACTCATAATATATGTCTTAATTTTGCACATCTTGTCTTGCTTGAACACTCGTATGATTGTGTTGATGAACTGATTCGAAATGAGTTACATGCTAAGTGTGTGTGAGTTGTTACTTGCATCCTATGCTTGCATATGATACCTAGAACTTGCCCTGTGTGTTTGCAAAGCGAAATAGAAGTCGTTTGGTTTTAGAGATGATTGAGGCATTTCTTTGTGCAACCCTTTATACTTGAGAATCCACCTGTGCATATTACCATAGTTAACCCCTTTGAGCCTGAAGCCTATTCTTTGATAACCCTATAATGATCTAAATCGCTGTGTTTGAATAAGCTAATTGTTTGAACCTTTACCTCCTAGAAGCACTTGAATCACTAAAGAATATGCAAAAGTCTAAGTGTGGGGTGGGAGAGAATTAGTGAAAAACAAGGGGAAATCAAGAATGAAGGTTCTGGTTGGTGAATTGGCAGTGTACAATAAATCTGGAAAAAAAAAGAGAAAAGAAAAAGAAAAAGCCAGTTGTACCTAAAGAAAAGTGGGGGTCACAAATGAAACAAAATGCGAAATAATGATTGGGTTGAACATGAAGGTGAAACAAAAGGAAGTGTGTATTAAAAGTGCTTAGGGAGGTTAGTCACTATATCCAAATATATCCTACCCGTCCCTTAGCCTACATTACAACCTATAAAGACCTCTTGATCTTTGACTGACTAGCTCGATTAGTGGAGTATTACACTAGGGGCAAGCTTATGTGTGTCTGTGTGGCTTGTGAATGCTCTTTGCAGAGAGTGAGCGAATTCTTTCTATATATGGTTCCTTGTTGTTGAATTTTATGTGTGTGGAACTTCTCTCAAATTTTGTTTAGGTGAGGGCATGTGACTCAGGAAGGAAAAGTGAGTCTTCACTTCTGTTAGAGTAATTAGAGTGAGCACAAGTGTGTCTTGGCATGAGAGTCTGCATTTGAGATATGATTGTGCACCGCTTAGGTCGATCTTTGTTAATAGCAGGTGTAACATAAATTGGGGCAATGCATTGAGCAGTTAGGCCTAGAAGTGTGGTTTAGTTTGCTCGAGGACGAGCAAAGGTTTAAGTGTGGGTTGTTGATAATAGGTGAATTTGACTATAATCACACCTTAAATAATCACCTTCTTGTGTAGTTTTAATGCTAAAAGTGATAACAAAATGCTCTTATTAGTGCTTTTCATGATTTGCAGGTGATATATGTATAAGGAAGGCTAAGGAGCAGTTTTGGAGTCAAAATTGATGAAAAAGAGGCCAACTGTGAAATTTCCCAAGTGAACCATGCAAAACAGGCCGAAGATTCAGAGCACTGGGTCCACCGCGACCGCGGCAGAACCGCGGTGGAAAGCAGCTGCAGAATTTCAAGGATTCCGCGAGGGTGTTTGGCCGCGGTTCTACCGCGACCGCGGCAGAACCGCGGTGGAAAGCAGCTGCTTCAGGGATCAAAGTGTCAATTACGGGATTTTTAGACCTAAACCCTATTTAAAACATTAGACTTCGCCCAAGAGAGGCATGTATTGATTTTTAAGGTTTCTTAGCAAGGAAAACCATTGTGAGAGAGTACTCTAAACATCTTTCTTCTTTTCTTTTGATTTTTATGATGAATTCAATCTTAGTTTATTTTCCCATAGCCATGAGTAGCTAAATTCCTTGTCTAAGATTTTGATGGAACCTATTGGGTGATGAACTTCTTGTTTATGTGAATACAAATTGCCAGTTTAATCTCTATTTGTTCAACTTCGTGTTCGTTGTAGTTAATTGACAGGATCCTCAATTAGTTGTGCCTATTTAGTGTGCATAACTTGGAAAAGAGTGCATATTTAGGTTATTGTTGAACAACACCACTCCTAGATTATTAGAGGAATCTATAATTGCGGGTTTAAAGGCGGGATTAGGGATAACGAAGCCTTGGGTGTAATCTAAAGTGAATCGTGCTAAATAAAGTAAACTAGTGTATCTCGGGAGAGTGCAATAGTAAATGACTGTGATTACTCGGGAGAGATTTACGGTAAGATTAGCGTTCATGATTGATAGAGATGTGTTGGTAAATTTGTATGAGCATAAACAGAAGGGATTCCATCAATAGGGGAAATTGCCTTAGCGTTTCCTCATAATTGTTTACAACCTCATTAGTTTAGTTTACAACTATTTAGTTACTTGCAAGCTAGTCGTTAAAGAACACTCAACTGAGATTTGAATATTTGGGAAGCTGGTTCTGAAGAATTAGTGGGTCTGAAGATAGTAGTTGATAGGTTAACTCTCTGTGGATTCGACCCTGGGCATAATACTCGGGTTATATTTACAACGTCCGCTTAATCCTTTTTATAAGGCATAGTTGGGCGTGATCAATTTCCCACTCCGATATATAATGTGTATAAAAGCACTGAAGAGTCACTCAAATCTAAATTACTGTGTACGTCACACTCGCGTCCATGCGCAATCCAATCTGGAAGCTAAGGCACTGCCTTTAATGTAATATGTGAATTGTTTGTCTTTTTCTTTTTAAATGCCAAAGTTGTGAAATGGATGTAATATACTGTCAACTTACGCATACCATTTAAATAAATTAATGTTAGCATAGCTTTCCTATTTCATTAGCAAGGATTATAAATTTGTCATATTGATTCTATGGAAGCATCACTTAAGATGCTGAAAACTAATAGCGTAGACTAGAATGTAATGTGGAAAAGAAGAAGTTAGACTAAGTTAATAAATAATTCGATAAAATGATTTCAACTTATTAAAGTTGAAGCAACCCAGAATGACTATTTTGATTTCGTCTAGAACACCCAAATTATTTAAATTATGTCAGTTTGAGGCTCCAAAATGCTAAGCAGCATGCTCAATTGCTCATATTTCATAAATCACGCCTTAATTAGCCTCTGAATAGTGGGGGGGGGGGGGGGGGGGGAAGAGTGAAGAGAAATGGAATAAAATGGTGATGAGAAAGAATGGAGAATGTAAAATAGGCAAGATCAATTTAATAAACGTGCACATATTCATGCGGATTCAGGATTTAAATTTTATATGGGTTCAACTTTTAAGATTTTTAGTATTGAACTCATTATATTTTTAAAGATATGAATTTGTGTCTACCATTTATTGCAAGTTTAATAGATTTTTATAAACAAATTCCTTCGCATCAAAAGTTATGGGTTCAATTGAACCCGTCACGCATACGCCCCTGCAGATATTTAGGCCGTAAATTCATGCGCAAATGCTGCTTTACTAATATTTGCTAATCGAATTTGGTAATGAAGTTTTAACGAAAAAGAAAATTGATAATAATGTTTTGGATTTAGAATTTGACTTCATGGGAAATAATTATTGTAAATATAAATAACATTATTTTCATTTTGAATGTGTATTTTAAGTGAAAATTTTCAATCTTCACCTTACACACACAAATTTTCAACTTGCATAAGGAAGTTTATGTTCAAACATTATGTCAACATCCACAATTTTTTTGTCAACTTAATTCAGCTAAGTTTTGTCTAAATGCATACTTATTATCATGCCGCATGTGTTCGGATAGCTAAGTACCAAAAAAGAGTAAACAGTATAAGAAAGGGATAAAATAACAAACATAGATAAAAAAAATAATGAAAAGACTACTGCCCGTTGTTTAGGGATATACATGAACCCGATTGGTTCGATTTTATCAATACCAAACCATACCAATTATATTGATTTGGATTAGTTCAGTTTTGTCGATTTTTCGGATTTTTTTTATTACATAAATATTATTTCAATTTTACTTTGATAAAGTTTTGATAAGTAAATATATGTTTAATAAAATTTAAAAAACTGACAAACATATGATTTATTAATATATTCTTATGGAATAATTATTTTTAGTAGCATATGATAGTTATTTTCTTAGTCTTAGAGCAATAATTTTTTTTTGATGTATGCTTTCAAGGTTAATCGAATTTAATAATTGAACATAAAAATAAAAATATGACACCTAAATAATGATATATTCTATTTAATTTTAAAAAAATTATCGAAATACCATTTCAAATTCGAAAAAAAAAGATATAAGAATTTAATAGATCTTGACATATGAATATGAAAGAACAAAGAGTATTGATGCATTTCAATAACACTTGATAAGTAAGTGATGATGTAACCCATTATTTAAAGCAAATAAAAATGGATGCATTTCATATTTCTATTAAATATTATATCTCAGGAGAGGATCTCAAATATTTCTAGATATTTTTTAAAGAAAACTCTATATAAAGTCTTAAAAATATATATATATATATATATATATATATATATAAATTATATATTTATATGTCAGTTTGGTTTGGATTTATTTTACTCAATACCAAATTACCAAATTAGACCATACTTAATCGGTTTTCGATTTGATGTGATTTTCCGGTTCGGTTTGATTATCCCTACCGTCGTTCATACAATTTTTTCCCTATTTATCGATTTTTTTTCCAAAGCTTGTTTGGTAAAAAGAAATTTGAATATGAGTTTCCAAGTTTGAAAAAGAAGTGAAACACTTTTTCATGTAAAGTTTTATTTCCTCTCACAAAATTGTAGTAATAGTTTTTCGCAGAGGCGGATCAAGGATTTAAATTCTATGGGTTCAGCATTTAAGAGTTTTACCATTGAACCCATTATATTTTTAAAACTATGGGTTCAATCTACTATTTATTGCAATTTTAATAGTTTTTTACACATTAATTTATACTACGCGTCAAAAGTTATGGGCTCAATTGAACCCGACACCGGAGTGCTACATCCGCTCCTGGTTTTTCGAGTGAAATGCATATCCAAATAACTTTAAATTCTAAATGTCTTGTTTCAATATAACTCAAGAAACTAATTTCTTTTCCAAAATTACATTTTTAATGTCCAAACGCCTACTAATAGCCTGTTTGGCCAAGTATTTTTGGGGCCAAAGGTGCTTTTTTGGGCCAAAAATTGAGGTGTTTGGCCAAGCTTTTAGAAGGAAAAAAGTGCTTTTGAGGAGAAGCAGAATCAGTTTTTGAGAAGTAGAAAAAAGTAAATTCTCTTCAAAATCACTTTTCTGATAAGCACATTTGAGAAAAATACACTTAGAAGCAGTTTTCAAAAGCTTGGTCAAACATTAATTACTGCTCAAAAGAATTTTTTAAATTAATTAGCCAAATACAAACTGTTTCTCACCTTAAAAAATACTTTTGAAAAAAAATACTTCTCAAAATAAGCTTATTTCAAGAGCTTGGCCAAACAGGCTATAAGACTAAAAGACCATCACTGACCAGCAGTAAACAGTAATGAACGGAGTCAGCAAAGTATGTATTGCAAACATACAGATATTAAATAATGAAAAGACTAAGAGCTGTTTTAAGTGATTTTTAAGCCAAAATAGTTTTTAAGCCATAAGTTAGGAATTCTAGCTTTTGGCTTTTGGCTTGTTTTTGTTATTTTAGCTTAAAAACAATTGCTTAAAAGGACTTTTTTACTTTATCCAAACACTACAAAATGGCTTAAAAGTAATTTTAGCATAAAAGCACTTAAAACAAACTAATCCAAACTGGCTCCAAGACTAATATCTGGTGACCAGCAGTAAACAGTAACGAACGAGGTCCGAAAGGGATGTATTGCAAACAAAGATATGAAATAACGAAAACACTAAAGACTAAAATGCTTTGGATTTTTTAACCCTTCGATATTTAAATCAATCAATAAATTAACTATATCTTATGCATACACTTTAGTTATGATTGCTATCATAATATATATAAATTTTACAAATAGTACATGTATATAATTTCATAAACATCCAGAGTGGATAAATTTTTGTCGAAAACAATTGTCAAACCAAGCAAATAGGCAGCTAACGTAATGGTTAATGATGTCACGGCACGCAACAATCGAAATAACTTCTCTAACATTATAGACCTCTAATCCTCTATAAATAGCCAGCAATTTTAAATCTTGATTATAACCGTAATAACCAAGTTGCCCTACTTGTCGACTATGAGAGATGCACAACTTGAACCCCCCTTATCTCTTCACCGATTCTCCATGCCCCACTGGTGCTTCAAAAAGCTTGTATACTCGGTCGGATTCTGTTTATTTTTCCTAGCCGTATACATAAATTATATATATAGTTATATATAAATTATATACATTATCATATTCTACTCTCCGTGCTCTAGTTTATATGAATTTTTTTTTTTTTGGTCGTTTAAAAAAAAATGATCCCTTTTTAAATTTGAAAACAATTTAGCATTAACTTTCAATCTCCCCTCAATGAGAAGCTTTTATAGTCACACAAATATTCTGGACCCTATTTTAACTTGTTTAGGACCACAAATTCAAAAAGACTTTTTTTTTTTTAAATTTTGTACCCAGTCAATTCAGATTCACATAAATTAGAACGAGGGTGTATATATATTATATATCGATCAATTATATTTCATTAAAGCGATTATATACGCCTATCTAGGTTAATTCTTCAGAAAAGCAAACTCAATTTTGTCCATATTCTCAATTCATGCGCAAAACAGTATAAAAAAACATCCGCTTACGGTTTTCTGAAACCATGACTCATAATTTATATCCTTCCTTCTTCTTTATTTATCCACTCACATTTCCCTCCTTACAACATTGAAAAAACCCAACTAAATCCACTTCAATTTCTTAACTTTGGCCTCACTTTGTTCTGAAACTACACAGTTTACAAGCAATATTCATCATAGAAATTAAAAGCCATGGACCTGATCCCAGGGCTACCTAATGACATAGCAATTGAATGTCTCATACGACTTCCTATTGACCAGTTCTCTAAAGCAGCTTCAGTATGCAAGACCTGGAACGGCGAGATTACGCTGCCGGAGTTTCGACGACGGCGGAAAACTTCCGGGTTGACCCGACCCGTTTTAGCCATGGTCCAAGCTATGGTTGCTACTGTAAAAAAGCCTCAGGGTGACTCTACCCTCTCGTCTACCCAGATTTACCGTCTCTCCATCTGTGACCCGGAAAACGGCTGTTGGTACGACTTGCCGCCGATACCGGAGTTGATTGACGGGTTGCCGAAGTTTTGCCGGATTGTCGGAGTTGGATCCGATTTAGTAGTGATTGGCGGGTGTGACCCGATTACTTGGCGGGTTATGGACTGTGTTTTTATCTACAACTTCATATCCGGGACGTGGCGACGTGGAGCGGATATGCCAGGACAGCAGAGGTTGTTTTTCGGATGCGGTTCGGATTCCGATCAGGTCATCCTCGTCGCCGGCGGACATGACGACGAGAAGAACGCGCTGAAGTCGGTTCTGTTATACGACATCGTGAAAGACGAGTGGGTTACACTGCCTGACATGGTGATGCAGAGAGACGAATGTAAGGTTGTGTTTCATGAAGGTAAATTCCACGTCATTGGCGGTTATCCTACGTGGGCACAAGGTAACTTTGAGAAAAATGCTGAGGTGTTCAACTTTGCCACGTGGCAGTGGAGTTTGGAAGATGACTCCTTGAGTGCTAATAATTCTCCTCATACTTGCACTGAAGGTGATGATGGGAGATTGTACATGTGCCAAGACGGTGACGTGGTCGTGAAGGAACATGCTACGTGGCAAAAGTTGGCAAGGTTGCCAGCTGGGATTTCCAACGTGGCATATTTGACAGCGTGTCAAGGGAAGTTGATATTTGTGGGAAGTGCAGAATCTGATGAACTCCATAGTGTTTATGCCTTGGATATGAGTGAAAAAGTAAGAGCGTGGACAAAAGTAGAGACTCCAGATGAGTACAGTGGTCATGTTCAATTCGGTTGTTATTTGGAGATATGAGATTTTCAAAGGCAATCAATTATTAACAAATTTGTACTAAGGTTAAGGAATGAGAGTGAGGGGAGCATTTGAGTACCAGTAAAGTTGTCTTTGTGTGATCTATAGGTCACGGACTCGAGTCGTGAAATCAGCCACAAATATTTGCGTTAGAGTAGGCTGCCTACTTCACACCTCTTGAAATACGACTCTTTTTTGGACCCTACGCGAACGTGTGATACTTTATGAACCGTGCTACCCTAGTGATCATTTGGCCCAAAGAAAAAAAGAATGAGAGTGAGTTGAGCTATATTCTTAGTGGATTCTTTTCTTTTCCTCTATTACCTAGTATCACTCAACTATCTGGCAGTGATTGCTCTTATTAATTTTGGCACAATTGTGTTTCAGGTTTTGTTTGACAAATTACCTGTAAAATGAAAAGCCTAGTTTTGGCATACATATTGTCATCCCATTGCAGTGATCATGGTTAATTAGAGATATATTTGTATCACACTCTTGCTAATCTAATAAAGAAAAATCACCATTAGTTTAGGTACTACTAAAAAAATAGTTGTGTTTCAGATTTAATATTTTGTTAATGTTACTGGCGTATGCAGGAATTTTCGTAACCGATATCAATAGTTGAAGAAATAAACAAATGAATAAATTACTGTAATGGCAAGCGGTGTCATTTCTTATATTTATATTCAAAAGTTTAATTTTATTTATAATTTGTGATAGCGCTTCAAGTAAGGTGCCTACGCCCCTAATTAGCGTTTTTTCTAGTTTCTATGATGTATAGAGATATGACTGAATTATCTTTTCATTTTAGAATTTAGTTTTATGACTTAATGCAATAAACTGAATGTTGAATGATTATCTGCAAAAATATTCAAAAAAGATATACAAACACAAAATAATAGAGTTGAAAACTGGATGGTTTATGGCAAATGGATCAATGATATCACTTGTGCTTGCTTGCGTTTTGTTTTAGCATATTAATAGTATTTAATTACATTAATGCTGGAGTTGACTTTGTACACAGATTAGCTAAGACACACACATTCGGATAAAGACTTCGAGTTTGTCAAATCAACTTAATATATAAGATGTTCTTCTTACATCTTCTTGTTGAAATATTAACAATAACAATTAATTTGATAGAAATATTTAGTACTATTAATTAAAAGGGAAAATTGAATTTCTCAAGTTTTGAAAAGTGGATGGGGATGCATGTTTAATACGAGTGGTTATAAATTGTTTCTTTCATGATTTAAATGTGTGAATTTATTTACTCAGGTATCATGGGCGAAGCTACATGTTATAAAGGGTGGTCAACTGACCACCCTTCGTCGGAAAATTACAATGCGTATATAGGTAAAATATTAGATTTTCGAGGTATATAACATATATTGAACACTCTTTCCCGGGGAATTTTTTTCACTTCTTTCAAGTTTGAACACCCTTGAGTAAATTCCTAGCTTCGCCACTGTCAGGTATACTGCCAATAATCATAATAATTTAACATAGATATGTAAAAAATACTAATTCACTTGAAATTAACGAGTTTAGTTTTTTGCGCTAGAAACTTGCCCTTACAAGTAGGGGCGAAGCCACATGTCCGAAAGGTACGGTGGTCAACAATCAACTGACACCCTTTGTCAAAAAATTACATCGAGTATATAGATAAAACATTAGGTTTTATAGGTATATAACATATATTGAATATTCTTTGTCGGAAATTTTTTTCACTTCTTTCAAGTTTGAACATCCTTGAGAAAATTCCTGGCTTCGTCACTGCCTACAAGGAAAAGCTGAGAAAATTTAATCTTTTACCTTCAAAATGCTTGAAAATGAGAACCAATGTCTTCTATGAGTTCCATTCCACCTTCAAGTGCTTGACAATGAAAGCAATTATCATGAAAATAGAGCTTAGCCATTTGGTCAAGTCTTCTTTAATTTTACTATATGTTTTTTCAGTTTGGATTAAAATTATCTATAAAAAAATTCTCACACTTTCAATAGTTTTACCTGTTGTATCACGTCATTTACCATATTGTGTTATCTGTAGGTTACCCATCTATTTGATATAGAGAGTTACATATAACTGATTTTAACTGCATTGATTGAGTAAAATTCATTTATATTGTCACTGTATCGTTTGGTGTGTTTCTCATAAATCTTTCAATTGCCAACTACGTACTGCCTTCGGTCTAAAATAAGTGATTTTTTGGCCCTTTTTTTTTTGTGGTCCATTGATTTTTCCAGATTTCAAGAATGAATTAATTATTTTTTTTGCATTACCCTTGGAGTAAATAGTGTTGGAGTATGTTTTAGGAGTGTTTATGTGAAGAGATAGTAAAGGTTAATATGGTCAATTTCATTGCTAATTAATGTAAAAAGGTGGATTTCTTAATCTGTGTGAAAACAGCTAAAAAATTACTTATTTTGGACCGAAGAAAGTATCAACTAAGAATTTGTTTTCTCATTTAAAATGTGTATTTTCCCTTTGCTGCAATTTGTACCATTTCATTTTGCCATTAAGGCTAGACTTCTTACTGGTTAGCCATTTATATTCAAAGTTCATCTTTGTCCTTAATTTATTGGGAGTTCGACACTCAAGAAAAAGAACAAACATAAAGAGAGAAAAGAAAAGAAAAAAAGAAGAGTAGGAAAATTGATGAGTAGCTTTTTCTTTTCCTTCCTTTCCTTTTCCTTTTCCTCTTCTCTTTAATTATTCCTTTCTCTTTTAGACGAATTTTTTTGGATTTTTCATTTAGTGTTCGGTATCTGAATTTGAGCCCGACTGTATTTAGATTCGCACCGTGTAGAGCCCCATTTGGGGGGAAGCACTCCCTATCAATAATTTTTCCATACTCAGGACTCAAACCCGAAATTTCTTATTAAGGGAAGAACAACCTCATCCGCTACATCGCATCCTTTGGTGGTCTCTTTTAGACAACTTTACTTTTTCATTTAGCAGCTTTGTCCAGCTATAGAGAATCTGATACAATGGCTGAAAAGGTTGTACCCACAAAACTACACTTTAGAAATTTTGTCACGTTGAATAAGTTACTTCTAATTCTAAAATTTACTAAAATAAACTTTCGAGGTTCACGTTAAAGATTGTATCGTTCTCGTTGGGTAAAATAATCTCAGCATAAATTTTCGCATAAAATAATATAATATATAGTTGGAAGAATTTTAAAAAATAATTTCTACATAACTAAAATAACATTGGATTGATTCTATAATTAACCTAAAGTATGCAAAAAAAAAAAAAAAAAGCTTTAAACTTCATCTACTAGTTTTTAGAATAATTGGAACTTAAAAAGCAAATGCCTTGTAATTTAAAATGATAGGCAGAAAGAACAAGTGTCCATAGCATATGCTTTGCTTGCTTTGAAGCGTACTAATATTTAACCACAATTTTAATAGAAGATGGCCCTACGATACCTGTAAATGTAAAAGTCAATAATGCATTTAGCAGCAATAAAATGTCATTACGTACAAACGAAGAGTTTGAGGTCACTTTCATGTGATAATAATTAAATAAAAATTGAAATTACATTTACTAATAGTTTAAAGAAGTTCTATACTAACATTATGATAGAAATGGCTAGGGCCAGTGGCGGACGCAGGATTTGAAGGTCAAGGGTGCACTTTTTCTTTCAACCAAAGTTTGCTTTGTATACGGGGTATTACTACTAATATATCAGTATTTTCAAAAAACTATATTCATAACAAAATTGTCGAATTTTTCGGATGTCGGTGAACCCTCACCTGATAACATAGGCCCGCCTCTGGCTAGGGCAGAGTACTTAACCTATTCTACGAGTTGTCAATGTCATGCTTACTATAGAGATATAAAAGACAATTAATAAGCCAATCCAATATATAAAAGTAAACCTTAATTAAATACAATCACATGTTTTGTCTGCTTACCTATTTGCCAAAACCATCAACTTTTGATAGAGTAATTAATATATAAGAAACGGAAATTTCCATTCACCATTTGTGAACAGACAAAGGCAAGAATCCGTTAAAGGGATGACAACGAAACAACACTTGAACATCACTCTTCATGTTGTTGATATATCATAGACTTGTGCTGAGGTTAGAATTTAAAGCTTATGTGTTCAGAATTTTAGTCATTTTATAAGTTATTAATTTTTAAATTAATAATTTTAAAATACTCGGTGGATCGAATTTTTTAATATAAATCAAGAATATGGATCAAAATTAATGGGTTCGACCGAATCCTTATCAAAGAATCTATTTGTTATATAATTTCCATTTGTGGGCAACAGATGACCGTAACAGACACTCATACTTCTGTTTAATTTTTTTACCTCCAAAAAAGAGTGATCCAATTTTATCCAGACAAAGGGCAAAACTCAAAAGCAAGTAAGCTATGGTCCTCCACCCTTCCCACGCCTAATTGAACTCAAATCTCAGCATACTTCTAGAAGCTCGAATCAGCATTTCACGTACGTCTTTACCATTTGAATGGAAGAAAATAATTTTGAAGATATCTGCTGTTTATTATTAGATTTTTGCGTGTAAAAATAATAATTTTTGAAAATTTTGACATGAAACTAAATGCCATCAAGTCACCGCCATTCAATTAATCAGCTACTACATTTTCTTTGGTCATTGGTGTGTCAATTTGAATTAGTTTCATGGGTTTTAACTGTGCGCACTAATGCTTAGACACATGAAAATAAATCATTTAAATTTAAACATTATCTCCCATAATTTTTACCAGTTTCATTGACTTAATATCATATATATCTTCAATGACCCTATGTCATACCCGTGAATGTTCAATTAATCAACTACATGTTAATATCCAATTAGCCAATATTTATTTTATGATTAAACTATTTTTTTTTTTTAAAAATGACATTCTATAGCCGCTCTCAAAATAATAGTCAAAAAATATATATAATTATATATATATATATAGGCATTTTGTATGTTATATATAAAATTATATAAATTTTATACACTTTTTCGGCTACCGAATATAAATAGTTTCTGACGCGGCTAAAAGTGAAAAAACAACCTATTTTTTTAATCCTACCCGCCCAACTGCAAACTTATTTATCTGTTTGGCCAAGCTTCTTCAATCCTAGAAGCACGTTTTTTTTTTTTCAAAAAAAAGTATTTTTTTTTTCAAAGTTGAAGTGTTTGGCCAAGCTTTTTGAAGAAACAAAAAGTGTTTTTGAGGAGAAACAGAAGTAGTTTTGGAGAAGCAGAAAAAAAATACTAGCTTCTTTCCATAAGTACTTTTTTGAAAAAAATACACTTAAAAATAATTTTTAAAAGCTTGGCCAAACACTAATTGTTGCTCAGAAGTACTTTTAAAATTAATTAGCCAAACACAAATTGATTCTCACCAAAAGTACTTTTAAGAAAAGCACTTTTGAGAAAAAGACACTTCTCAAAATAAGCTGATTTTTGCAGATAGGCCAAACAAGCTATAAGTGAGACTGGTTATGCTTTGTAAAATTCATACCGATGGAGTTACCCTAAATCCATTACTTAAAAAAAAGGGGGAAATTACATGATATGCCCGTTTATAAAACTCACTTTCATGATATACCTAAGTTTTGAAATTACATCAAATATCCCAAAAATATTACACGGTAAACATATCACGATATTCTACTTTGGAATACGATCCAAACCTCACTTACCATATATTCTAATTTGAAATATAATATTCTAATTAAACAGACCATAATGTTTTAATTTGGAATATATTATTCAAACTAAAGATACCACAATATTCTAATTTGAAAAATCCAAACCTAGCTTACTCTAAAATTCTAATGAAGAATACAATATCCATATTCAAACTAAACATGCTACAGTATTCTAATTTGGATACAATATCCAATTTAAATATATTCTAACAAAACATACTACAGTATTCTAATTTGGAATACAGTATCCAAACCAAATATACTAGAACATTTTAATTTGGAATACAGTATGCAATGCAAAATATACAAAAATTTTAAATTTGGAATACAATATTCAAACTAAACATGCTACAGTATTCTAATTTGGAATACAATATCCAAATTAAATATATCACGATATTCTAATTTGAAATATACAGTATTATATTTTAGAATACAGTAGGTATACATGGTAAAATAATTTTATAAAGTAGGTATACAGAGTAAAATAAATATTTTAAATATATATCGTGTTAACTGATGTTTTCAATGGGCATACAAAGTAGATTATCCAATTCCTCTTCCATTTGATTATGCTCTTTGCATACACAATTCCATTCCTAAACTTCGCGATGGAAGCAGAAATTTCGATTCCACCAACCACTTCACCCAATAAAAGATATCGATGACAACCACTTTCATCGACTGCATCCGTGTTCCAGCCTAGTAAGCTTGAAATGTACGGAACAAGAGGCTTTTACTCCAATCAAAACTGGGAGACACACCAGAGTCCTTATTACACAAAATTAACTCTTCAATATCTGAGCGAGCAAAGCTATATTTTAAGCAAAACAACTGGGGAAGGCTTTTCCTTTTGCCTTCTTTCTAGGAAAATAAGACAAGTAATGCACGGATGTTAGGCAATTACCAAAACTATACTTTGTACTATCGTGTCGACAGAAGAGGATAATTTTCATACTACTGTATTTTGCGTATTTGGAGTTTTTCCAGTTCTCTTCATCGAGTAGTTATGTCAGCATTCTTCATGTTGTCACAATTGGAGATCTCATCATCGAATAAGGCCACAGGAAATTTTAGTAGCTCAGTCGGTTGACTACCTGAATTTTCACCTTGTGAGGTGTTCAATTTTCCATCTTGTAATTCCCTTCCCCTACCCCCTATATCTAACTTTAAAAAAGAAGAATAACGCCATGGGATAAAAGAAAAAAGAACCTTTTGTAATCTGTTATGGTTTGTGCGAAAATGATGAAGTTGGATCAATATATATCCTTCCTCTATAGAGCGACAGAGAAATGATATCTTCGTTTAAAGAATGTTAACAAAAATAAACTGAAAAAAGAGAAGTCGTTGAAAGCTTTTCAGGGACCCACCTAAAAATATCACAGATTCTTTCTGCGAATAATAAAATCTACTTTCCTCTTAGATTTATCCATTTAATTTTAAATGAGGCAGTTCGTACAAGTTAATGATGCTCCAGTGGACTGAAAAGTAGGTAACGCTAAGGATATTGCGACGTGTTCGGTGTTGAGGGTTGTACCAACGGAGAATATCTACAGAGCATTTAAATTCAGCGGGTTCCAAAGAAACTCACCAAATTACTGAAATGACTGAAATCAATTGAGGCCACCATTGGAAACTTGAAAATACAAGTTAGCATATACTTAAAAGGCAAATAAATAAATAAAATTCCCACACAAAAAGAAAACAGCTGCACAATATTTCTGGGTTCTGGTCCTTTACCATTAGTTTCCTAAAAGGGAAACAAAGAAACCCAAGCCACAAGAACCTGAGATTCAAAAATAAGGTAAAAGAACTTATTTCTTCAATTTTAAAAAGCAACAATCAAAGCATGGCGTTTAGATCTCTGATATCTTACCATATATTCAAACAGATAACTGCCACCTGTCAAGCTGCAGTGTATCTCTGAAAGTGAAGCAGCATGAGCAGGCGTTAGTTATGTTAACCTGCGATTGGCTATTGCAAACTCCAACTATGAACATAGGTTCTGAAGAGGAAAAAAAAAAAACATTCTATGGATTAATGTAAGATATAATATTGCTAAACAGAGAGCATAATGTTACATCACAAAAACCATAATGACTTCTTTCAAGTTCAACAGTCTCAGTTGAACTTTCACCTCGTTGGTGAAGGTTCGATTTCCCACCTTATAATCCCCTTCTCCATTTTCCCTTCCCCTACCCCTTGTGTAATTAAAAAAATTGCTGAGAAACTGGGGTAGAGCAGTTGCTGCAGTAATGCCAAATCCTTGAGGATCTCTTTTGGTAAGTTAAATAATTTTATCGATGTGGGAATAAATCCCACACAAGCAGTATACTCCGTTAGGATTATGTATACAGCATTTTAAAATACCAAATCACCTTGCAAGAAACAAGGCACAACAGAAAGCAGTCATTAAAGTCCCAGAGACAAATCATTACCTGCAGCTTTACCATATATGAGAACCCCAGATACTCCAGATCAACAATTGGAGTTAACAGAGGGCCTGGGTAAAGGCTGCAACACCACAAGTTTTACTTGGACATTTGCAACACCTGAGAAGTGCGGTAATGACAATAGATCATGATCTTAATCTGCTTATTACTCTTTGGCTCATTGGTCAAACTTCATCTCTGTATATCTGCGCCCAGAATATTAAAGGAAACTCAGAATCTTTATTAAAGTTAAGCAAACAGGATATATACAAACAGTAGTTGTACAAAAAAGAACTTCGGGAATAAGATATCTCGATGCAGCAATATGGAATCGAGGCTTGCCTGCGAGGGTTCTTCTGTCGCTGTCCGGGATTATCATTAGTTAGCTCTGGAGAATGAAATTAAGGCAGACAAGATCAGATATAGAGGCAAAAATTTTTTAACACCTAAGTGAATTTTGCAGAACTAGTAGAACAAAAAAGTGGAAATGATTAGAGCAGTCATACCATTCTTCTGTTCAAGCTTCCTTTCATGGTTTGGTTTACTGGCGCTATCCTCTTTGCTGCAGACAGAAGTAACTGTTAAGATGGTTTTCAACTTATTTTTTCTATAATACTGCTCTAAACATCTAAAGCTGCAGTTATTCATATTAAAAAAGAAAGTACTTTCTCAAAGGCGAACAGGATGTACGAAACAACTTTTATTGGTGAAAATGAATCACAGAGACATTTAACTATAACCTTGCAAAGCAATGACACAAGAACTCTCTTCAAGTAAAACTGTCCAGAAACTAAAAATTTCCAGCACAATGCATAAGAAATGTCAAAACAGACAAGATGAATCCCTTGAACTTTCAAGTCTGCTATATGTGATCCAAAGGAATGAGAATAACAATATTGACCAAAGTACGACATGGAAACTCAAGCCAGAAGGAAACACAAAAAAAAAACTGGAATATCTTCTAAACAGCCAAATATACTGACCTTGGAGCAGCAGTAAGAGATGATATCTGCCCACCAGATGGTCGAGCATGATAACCACCATCAAAAGCAAAATATGGTGAACAGTATGTTGCGCCCAATGCTCCTGCAGCCCCAGCTAGAACTGGCAACCTGGAGATCGGAAAATGGCATTATTTAAGTATTACCCCATTCGGCATGACGATGAAGACATATTAATGAATAGTTTCATTCTGCTAACTTCCAAGAATTCAGACAGAAAGGATAATTCATTCCCACTATGCATAGGTAAAGCTGCCACTCCAACTGGGTATAAATTAGGAAAGAACCAGCAATAAAATCTCCATAAAGTACAAGGCGACAACTTCCTCACACTCTCCCCTTTCATTTTGTAAATATTTTGATTAGCATCACAGTTGTTAAAGACAACCTTACCATGTCATATCGGAGTTCTGGCCAACATATCCAGGGAAGGCCATGCCAACAGCAGGAACCCTCATGCCACCAGGTTGCTGGCCCCCAAATTGCATGACTGCAAAATTCCATAACTTTGTTAAAAACTTCCACTGGGAAAATCCAGAAGTACAAAAGTGATCCTCCTTAATAATGTAAACTACTCGACTCAATATAATCACAGCAAGATTTCTGGAAAAGAAACCTAGCTAATTTGATATTATTAACTTTCTCTCAATAAAAAGGTACAGGACATATACAATCAGATTTATTAAATCTTCCATCAGAACCACCTCTCTACTCCCTCGGGGTATGGGTAAGGTCTATGTACACACTACCCTCCCCAGGCCCCACTTTTGGGATTTTACTGGGTTGTTATTGTTGTTGTTGTTCCATCGGAACAACATTACAGAACAATTAACATAAGGAAGTGCATTTTGGAACAAGAGTGATATTCAGCTAAAAGTATATGTTTTTAGCATATTTCCGACTCATATCTTGAGAATATTTGTTGTGGTTTAATTCATAATTGATGCGGGAGTGATTTTTGATGAAGGTGGAATTAAAGTGAAGGATTGGCACTAGTTGGAGTTGGAAACACATGAAGAACTGAAGTTACTAGGGGACGTCTAGAGTGCTCGCATCGCAAGCGTGTGTGGCCTACAAGAGGTTTTACAAGTCGTGCAAGACAGTGAAGTGAGGCCATCGCGACAACCATCACAAGACCTCCATGAAGTTGGATGTCAAGGTGCTTGTGCTGCATCCCCTAAGACGAGCGCTACAGGTTCTCCTAGCTGACTTGGGATTGAAGTAAATGTCTCCTACACCTATAAATAACCCTAAACAGGATTTTTAAACAACTTTTGACCTAGGAGAGTAAGGAACGGCCGAGGAGCTTTGAGTTCATCCTTTCTTCTGGCAAACCAATAATTTTTTCTTTGGATATTTGTTGTTTAACAATCATATCTATGTGGAGCTAAACTTCACATTCTAAGGTTTTAGTTTTTTCATGAACGTTGTTATTTGAATATTGATTTCGGCTTGTTAATTCATCGTATTAGTTTATTTATTCAATCATGCGTTTAATTATTCAACTACTTAATCACCAATTGAATACTATCTATGAATCTAGGGATGAATTCGGGAGAGAGAATTCTAGATTGCAAACAGGATCGAGTAGAGCATGTTTCTGAACCCGTACCTCGAGGAGTGATCCACGGTTAGGATAGGGATATAACTAACAGTCTCGCTTAGTCATTACACAGGAATTACAAAAGCGTTCTTGTTAACTCTAATTCCATAGGAATATAGGCGTTAGATTAACCTGAATAGGCAAGTAGTACTTCGGTAGAATGCTACGAGTAATATTAACCATGTGACTATTCAACTAGATAGATTGAGAAGTTGAATCGGTTGAAGAATACAACAGGATGCTAGATAGCCCATCACCCTAGATCGTTTTCATCACATTGGTAACATAAAAATCTACTCTTCCTCTGTTCAAAGTTCATTATTTATTTCTTTTTAGTTTAATTTGTTTATTCCTTGCTTAGATAATTGGGATCGTTTAATCTAGTTAATAGTTCATAACAAGTCCTCATGGGAACTATACCCTACTTATCACTTTATTACTTGTCGACCGCGTTCACTTGTGTGTGCGTTTGGCCGCAACAAAGAGCTAGTTTCCTTCTGCATTTCACATTATAGATGCTAGATATGAAAGGTCTACCTGGCAAATACGGTGGAGTTGCAGATAAGTTCTGATCAACGTGACCACTACCCATGCTTCCAGGTGTGCCCATAACTAGTGGTGTTCCGCCATAGAGAGCTGATCCCCTTCCAGTGCCCTGAAGACTTCCTTTTCCTTTTGCAACAATAGCACTCTTTGATTTACCCGACTCCGAAGAAGACTCGAGCTCTCCATGAAAGGTATTCATAGTTTGTCCTGTTTTCAGGGGAGAAGATTGAGATCCAGTACCAGATTGCTGCACAAGCTGCTGGATAACTTGCAAAGAAGGCTGTCCTCGACTTTGAGCAGAATTTCGCTGAGTGGAGTGGACCTTGGTTGGCTGAGTAACTCTGCTACCTTGGTTATTGGGTACAGGGTATTGGTAATTCATATGTGGCAATGTATTAAATCCTCTTCCTTGGCCTCTCAATGGCTGAGACTGCTTAGAATTTACTGATGAGGAACCAGGAGGCATATGTAAGCTGGATGGAAGCTTCCCAGAAACTGTAGAAATAGGACCATCAACTTTATATTTGTCTATGCCGCTAGAGCCACTCACATCCTTCCCCCGCAACATCGCAGTTGATTGTGCAGCAGCAGAACTTCCGCCCAAAAGAGAAGGCTGTGCACGGTGGCTGCTTGTCCCGGTTTGCAATTCCCTCTTGTGTGTCACTGTAATTTCTGTAGTCGAAGGACCAGAGGGGTAAAATGGAGGAGAAGCATAATTCAAGCTTGATATAAAGCCTTGCTTCGCAGATGTAATTCCTTCATTTTCGAAATTTGATACAGGAGCAGATGCTTTGCCATTGCTATTATGAGAAAGTTTCTCAACTGACTGACCAGATCTGGAGAAAAAGTTCAATACGAGAAAGATGGTTGAAGGTTAAACAGAAAATTGAGGAAGAGACGAAAGGAAAATTAGCTGACTTGCAACTCACCGCTTGTTCAGTGGAGGAGCATCAATGTTTTCCTTAGATAATGGTCGATACCTGCTTGGCCCACGACCTCGCACACCTTTTGATGCATTGTTCTGAATCTTCTGGTTATTATCGGTACTCTGATTATAATCGTTGATGTATGTGGCTGGTCTTCTTCCCCGTGAAGTTCCACGTTCAGCCCCTCGAGTTCTACCACGACCTCGATACCGACCCCTTGAAGTCCTTCTACCCTGAGAAATTAGAAAGAACAATTTAAGACCATACAATTTAATGCGCAGAAGACTAGGAAACAAGGAAAAAGAAAGAAGCCACAAAAAATAGCACGTCACTAAAAGCACTCACCTCTCCATAATGCCTCTCCTCCATGGTCAACTCTTCAAACTTGTCATGCCCCCATTTCCAATCATCTTTGGATTCCCATAATTTTCTTCCACCAAATGTACGCCTAACAAAACAAGTAACATAGGACAACCGTATAAATTTCTCTCATTACTACAGAAGCTTATTTGTAATGAAAATTTTTCTATCACAAGTTGCAAAAACGTATAAGCAGTGAAATGTAAAATTAAAATGTTAGTCAAAACTACAACTTACAACATCAAGCAAAACAGGGTGTGAATTGGGGGGAGAGAGAGAGAGAGAGAGAGAGAGAGAGAGAGAGAGAGAGAGAGAGAGCAGAATGTTCCATTAATCTGGTATAGTAAATCAACTTAGTAGCACTTTATATAGTTTTGAGTGCATTAACTGCCCTTTTCTCCTTGCAGAAAAATACTCTTAGAAGGGGCAAAAGAAGCACGTTACGTTCAAAGATAATATTATTGTCTGACCTAATATTTCAACAAAGAGAAGAAATAGCAGATGCAGAACTGCAGTCCTTCCTTTTTCTACCTTTAGACATACTACTTTGCTACCCCGGATTCTATAATAAGTCGTTCCCGCCAGCATCTGCTTGCAACACAAAATATTTAGCAAAGCAAGTTCTAGGACGAAAGGTGGCGCATATATTATCGTAATGACTAGAAAACAATGCACACCCTCCCTGCTAATTCTCTTTTTTGACTGTCCAAAGTATACAAGAAAAAAAGTACCAGCTATAGTAATTACTCTTGCTAGGCCGTCTATCAGCACATAAGTTTAAGAATTGAAAAACAAGAATGTTGAAGTTACCAAAGTTTAGCTGCTTTAACATATCGAAGCTTAATAATTTCAAATTCCCAGGGAGAACATGCACTCAAGCCTCTATGACAATACAATTTAAGCATAGACCAAACTTAAATTCATGAAAGCATATCATCCATTACCAAAAAAATTATGTGCAAGTGATTCTATTTAGTTTAAGGTGCAAGACAAAAGTCAAAAATAAAATTAAGGTTCTTTCCCCAACATATTCACTGGCTCACTTATTTCTACTTGACTTCTAACAAGCCGATTCTCTCAAATAAGATTTCTCAATATATAACAACAACGACAACAACAACAATGTCTCGACACCAAGCTAATTGGGGGAAACCTGACCTGTGTGGGGCAGCTGCAGCATTGTCTCGAAACCTATCATCGTGCATGTAGAAAGCACCGGCAGTGGGAACAGAATAGGGTTCATTCGGTTTATTAGCCTCTCCCGGGACAACGCCATCGCCATCGCCATCATCCATCCCCGAATTCAATTCCCTCACTACTTCCTTTACTACTTCATCCTCCTCACCTAATATTGCCTCTGCTTCAACAGCACTTTCTTCATTACTCACACTACCTTCATCATAAACTTCCTCTTCCTCCACATACTCTTCTTCTTCTTCTAATTCGTCTTCCTAGTCGTATTCAGCAGCAGCGCCTTGTCCTTCCTCTGAATCGTCATCAGAGTCGTCAATCCTCCTTGAGGGCATTTCTGTCTTTTCGCTCTCTTCTTCATCATCACTACTTGCCTCTCTCCTCCTCATCTTCAACGACATCTTTGCTTCCTCCGGATCGCTCTCGTACTCCTCGACTTCTTTTTCTCCCACTCCCGCCATCATCAATAACACACCCAAAAAACAAACTTTACACCAATAATATCAACAAAAGAACCCTAAATTGACGAGAATTTGAATGAAATATTGGGTTTAGGGGGGATGTGATCTGAATTTCGCGGGATTAAGGTATGGCTATGGAAAAACCTAGAGTTTGAGAGGGGGCAACATCAGTTGATTTTTTGCAGGATATTTTGGGTCGTCAGCAAAGTACAAATAAGGAAAAGATCGAAGACGTATCGCGTTCTGATTGGGACTTTAATGTTTTTTCGGGACAAAAAAACAAGTTTTTACTACTAAAAAAAAAAGTTACTTAAATACATAATTCGCAGTACTATACTGCGAATTACTTTAATAGAATTTTAGCCGTTAAAGTAGTTCGCAGTAAAGTACTGCGAATCAATTAAAAAGTTAGTGATTCGCAGTATTGTACTGCGTATTATAAAAAATATTTTTTTTGCTAATTCGCAGTATTGTACTGCGAATTACTGAGTTGGCCCCACCAATAATTAACTAACATAACAATAATTCAAACACATAAAACGTATTATTGTACTGCGAATTCCTTAAAAAAATTATGCACCCCAGGCTCGAACTTGCCTTATTTAAAGGCGTTTCAGTTTTATGAAAATTCATTCAATACAAACTTTTAACTTTCGTTCATACTTCTCTCTTCTTCTTATCAATTATTTTTGTACAATGTCTGAAGAGTCAAAAATAAGAGTTTCATTATATTGGGGGGGGGGGGGGGGGGGTGGTGAGGTTGTGCTGGAGAATAACTCTGTGAGTTATAGCTCACCTCCACAGTCTCATGTTAAATTACCGCTTACTATGGAGTATGATAAATTGGTTTCGTTGTTATGTAAAAAAATGAGGGTGAGGAAGCGTTCAGTTAACCTTAAAGTAACCGGTAGGTTTCTGTATTCAGTGACTCCGCAGGGGTTTGCTTATTATTCTGAGTTTAACATCGAGGATGATGAAACTCTTCGAGATTTTTTGCGGATTCCGGATGAATACAGGGAATTTATTGTAATAAAATTATTGGAAATGTACGTCAAAGTGGAAGACGTTCCCAATAATGAGGGCGTGCATAGTAGGGATAACCCCCAGTCATCGGGTAGTTATTCTGGAGCAGTTTTTGCCGGAGAGATTGCTGATGAAAGAGTTTGCCTTGATTTAAACTTGTCACCACCGGCGAATGAGCAGCCACAAAATAATTTTTCGACTTTATATAATCAACAAGACGACTGGTAAACTTCAATTTTACTGCGCTTTAGCGATGTTTGTTTTATGTTTTAATTGGATTTGTATTAACACTTATATTTTTCATAGGGGATACCGTCCGGATATGAATTTTACAAGTTATGACCCCGTCCCTAGTTGGAATATGCGTAGTTCTGGAGTATTGGAGCACGGTGGTCCATCCGGGAGTCATCACCAACAAGAAAATATCCATCACGAAACGTCAAGACACTTGTAAGTAAATTGATATAGCTATATCAAATGTATTTATGTAGTTGGGTAACTTATAATTTTGTTCTTTTTGTGCAGTGAAAACGAGCTTCTTGATGTTCCTGACCTCACACAGTTGCCCAAGACGACGTATTGACTCGTGATTTGGCTGATGCGTAGAGTCAGGAAGATGATAGTGATTATGACAACAATGCGGATGAGTCTGGGGATGACACACCCTTCCATGATAAGGGTGATGATGAGGAGGAAGTGAATGTTGAACCTGAGCTGACGAGGGAGCATGTTCCTCCACCTCCCGCTAGACAAAGAGTGTACGAGTCCCACGTGCCATTTCATGAGCGGAATATTCCCTACCTTGATAATTTGCCAAGTATGCCGAACGTGGATGCCCTCACAAGGGATGATGACGAAATTCGGTCAGCAATGTGGGATGAGTCTAGACCAGCTGTTCTGACAAAGGGCATGTATTTCCCCGATAAAGCTCGCCTAATTAGGGTTATAAAATCTACAGTATAACAGAGTGCCGTGAGATGACGGTAAGTGAGTCAACTACGGAGGTATACAAGGCTGTATGCCGTAGGTGGTTTATGGGTTGTCACTGGATGTTGCGTACCAGCAAGAAGAAATCAGGTTTGTGGAAAGTGGGTAAATTTATTAGCGAGCACAGATGTGAAATGGACACATTCAATGAGAATCACTTCAACTTGGATGTGGACTTGATTTCTCTTGTCTTGATTCCATATTTGAAAGTGTCCATTAGGTTCAAGATTAAAGAGTGTATTACAGCCGTCCACCAGGAGTATGGTTGTACTATAACCAAAAGAAAGGCATATCTCGGTCGCAAACGTGCCTTTGAACTTATTTATGGCAACTGGGATAAGTCTTTTTCAAATCTGCCCAGGTACATGGCCGCACTGCAACACTTTAACCCCGGGACTGTTGTTGAATGGAGGCGTGAGCGGAGTCCGGACAGACCGGAATATATTTTCAACTATGTGTTCTGGTCATTTAAACCAGCAATTGATGGTTTTGTGCATTGTCGTCCTGTAATTTCCATAGACGGTACTCATGTCTATGGAAAGTATGATATTAAGCTTTTGATTGCAGTTGTAGTAGATGCCAACGGACAAATATTTCCACTAGCTTTTGCCATTTGTGCCAACGAAAGCGAAGAGACGTGGACGCATTTTTTAAACCACTTGAAGCAGCACGTTGTCAAACAGTGTTCGGGTATTTGTCTAATATCTGATCGGCATGGTGGTATTTTAAGTTCTGTACGTCACTTGGCTGAATGGCATGAACCATATGCATACCACCGTTACTGTGTGAGGCATCTGAAGGCCAATTTCCAGAAGAAATTTCCTGACGAGCCCTTGCATGACTTAATGTGGATGGCTGCAACTGAGCACCAGCAGTGCAAATTCACGAGGCGCATGGAAGCGATCCGGCAGATAGATCCACAAGCCTATACTTGGTTGATGCGACATGAGCTTCACATGTGGACATTGCATGCTGATGGTGGCAGACGATGGGGATCCCTCACTACAAATGTGTCGGAGTCATTCAACGGCTTGTTAAAGTCTGCCCGTGGACTGCCTGTCACTGCCATGGTCCGCATGACATTCAAACAGAGTGCGAAGAGGTTTGTTGAAAGGCATGCAGCTGCATCGGCATTGATGGACAGGGGTGTTGAATTTATGCCAATACCCATGAGAAGATTTGAAAGGTCCAGGAGGCGAGCACAGTGGCATTCATTTCTTTAGTACGATCATGAACGGGGTGTTTTTGAAGTTAAGACCGATCCGCGGACACCGTGGGAATAATCTACAGACGGTGAATGAAAATAGAAGGTTGTGTTCATGTGGGAAATGGACCATCTACCACATGCCGTGCGCACATGCGTTGAAGTGCTTTCAACAAGTTGGATATGGGGCAACAAACTATATTGATAGGCAATACAGTGTTGCTGCATACGTAGACACGTATAGTGGGAAGTTGCATCCATTAGGTGCTGAGCATTATTGGCCGCCGGAACCTTTTAAGATGGTATGTAACAAGGACTATTTGCGCAAGCTGCAAGTGCAAAAGAGAACGCGTATACGGAACCAAATGGATGTTGGTGACACCGTTTATGCGCGTAAATGTGGCATATGCTCGCAAACTGGACACGGCCGTCGTAAATGTCCTTCAGATAGTGTGCGTGGCGGTGGTAATCCGGCTCCTGGTGCAAGTTCGTCGAATGTACCCAACTATCAAGGATACCCCTAGTCTTTTGTTTTGGTATTGTTTTTGTAATACGTGTTTGTACTTGTGTATGTTGCAATATATATCAAATAAAATTATGTTCGACAATCTGGAATGAGTGAAGAAAAAGCTGTTTAATTGCAGGAAAATATAATATGTAAAGCGTGGTTTGATAGTTTCATATAACAACACAAGCACTTAAACTTAACTTCCACTTCAATTAAAATAAAATTTAGTACAACAAACAAGGAAAACATTACTACAGCACAAACACAAACGTAGCAGGCCAACATAATAAAAATACATGAAATATGAAAAATACACTAAACACATACATTCCAATGTTTAGTCCAGGTTGCCATTTGCTCTCCGCTCCAACCATTTAAATCGTTCTTCCAGTTGTTCTTTTTCTTCTTCTACCTCTTTCAGTTTCGCCTTCACCTCCGCAAGTTCCCGTTTATATTTTTTTTACGTTCATTTTGTGCTTCACAATTCCATTGTGCTTTCAATTTTTCTTCTTCCACCTCCTTCAGTTTCGCCCTCATTTCTGCAATAGTTCTATCGCTTTCGCTTTGTGTTTCCTGTTGGCGTAAACACATATTATGAAGAAACTGCAGTTTTTCTTTGTAATATTCCTGATAACATGGTTCATCAACCCATTCCTCAAACTCACAAATAGGTTCGCCCGGAACCTTGTAAAACTGGTTCATACAGTGCCAGTAGCAGCGTCCAGCTTCACCACCGTCCCAACAACTTTGCATCATGCATAATTTTCCACAGTAGCATTGTGGTGGACGAAGAGGTTGAGCCATATAATGAAATATTTGCTTTTGGTAAAAAAAACTTACTTTTAATGAAATATCTGCTTTTAGTAAATTTTGAGCATACAAAATAACTACAATGATCCCGTTATTTATAGGCGAGACAAAATAATTAATTCGCAGTATAGTACTGCGTTTTATGGAGTTGTCTTGTCGTTCTGAAAAAGATGAAAACCGTGTGAAAAAAGCTGTTGTCTTGCAGAAAAATTTAATAATTAATTCGCAGTATAGTATTGCGTTTTATGGAGTTGTCTTGTCGTTCTGAAAAAGATGAAAATCATGTGAAAAAAGCTGCTCTCTTGCAGAAAATTTTAATAATTAATTCACAGTATAGTACTACATTTTTTGGAGTTGTCTTGTCGTTAAAAATTTAATAATTAATTCGCAGTATAGTACTACGTTTTATGGAGTTGTCTTCTCGTTCTGAAAAAGATGAAACCCATGTGAAAAAAACTGATTTCTTGCAGAAAAATGTAATAATTAATTCGCAGTATAGTACTACGTTTTTTGGAGTTGTCTTATCGTTCTGAAAAAGATGAAATCCATGTCAAAAAACTGCTTTCTTTATGTTTCCTTTTAGTTCTACTGTTTGTTTTTGTGTTTGTGTTGTACTGTTTAAGTTAAATTGCTGTTCAAACGCAATTAAAATAACATTATTGTTAAAAGATAATTGTTACCATTATTTACATAATGCACTAATTACACAAAGTAAAAACATAAGTAAATCAGTGAGTCCCGCAGCCTGTGTGCTTCAGTGCAGCTGCCGGCCTAAGTCGCATCCCCTGTCGCCCGGGTACACTATCTGGATCATCGTCATCAAGCCGCCTCTTTATGTGTGGATGTGCAGCAGCATCGACACCACAGCTGGCAGGATCGGAAGAATAGGCCGTCGGGCCGTCAGCAACCTACAAAACAAGTAGTAATCTTAGATGTGAAAAAGTATATTTGTATTGTACGTGTTGAGTCAAAAAATATTTTCTCACCGTGGTCTCGTCCGCCGCCTGAGTATATGCATCTGTGGTGTCCTCATTAAAGCATGTAGTGGCCTTGAAGATGGGCTGGGACGAAACCTTCATAAGAAAGTTAAAAATTAATTAATGTCAGCTCATTAAGGAAAAGAAAACAAATTGAAATTTTAAAGTAATACAAACATACCTGCGCCTGTGGTAGATCCGCATCAACCGCTGGGGATGAGGCATAACTCAACCTGCGCCTGCCATCCACGTCCCGGGTGGGCCGATCCTCAGCTGCGGTAGATGGGCATGCAAAGTACTGGTCTACATCCCCGTCGAATGTACCCGTGATCGACAATGCTCCTGACGGGGTGACGTGCGATGCTGGAAGAGATAGCTGAAGGTTGTACGACGGCATGCTGCTGGATGGCTCATCTACCTGAGGTCCATAACCCGGCTGATCATCTCCAAGAGCCTCATCTCTAAAATCCCCATCATGTCCCTCCACAGGTGGACCACCCGCCGGCCATAGTCAACGAGTGCAGGATTATCGACATGCTGCTGCATCTCCTGTCCCATCTGGTAGAGGTGATGATGCCCAATAGCCTGTGAAACATTTAAAATATTAATTAAATAACGCTATATCACAATTATAAAATATTAATAAGCCACAAAAACATACCAGTGCCTCGTGCCTCCCGGCGTATTGTCTGTAACGATCGCCAAGCACATGAATGGGGTTCCCGATCATCAGTCGGGTGTGACGGCGGTACCATGACGTATACAGATAAATAGTGGCCTCCTAGGTAAATGTAGGTGGTGGCGTAATACGGTGACCTCGCTCCTCCCAAGTATGGACCTGCTGCTCTAGCCATCCCATATATATAACGTCCACCCTGGCACAGTCGTCCCGCCTGATAGTGTGTAGCCTCCCAC
>NC_031994.1:86804262-86850249 GCF_001879085.1 Nicotiana attenuata | reverse complement strand
GGACTGAATCAATATGAGGAGCCTCAACACTGACACTCGTCACAAGACCCCAAATAATAAAGGCAATCCTTCCCAGCCGTCCGCTGGGTCTTTGAAATATAAGACTCTCCCCAATAGGACATAATCTGTCGAACATCGCCACTCAATTCGTGGCATTTTCCGGCATAGCCAACCGCGCCATCTTATCGTAATAGTCCAGAATAACACAACACAGAAACAACCAGTCTACACCCAATATAATATCCAAAATCTAACATACCAAGCAAAGAAAGATCCACTCGGGCTTCCAAATCCCGGTAATTGCTAAACAGTGCCGATGCACACGATCTACGATCACAACATAGCCTGGATATGAGAATTTCCGGTCTCCAATTCCATGTAGCACACAAATCACCATACCTGATCCCAAAATTCCGTCGTCCGAATACATATCACACCTCAGGTACCCATTCATTCCACGAATGATATTATAAAATTCTTCTATGCCATCAAGCAAACTCGAATATCAACAGTCGATCCAACAAGAAAGTGCCGCAATACTACCAAAGTATCATCAGTTTAATCACATTACCCTTTTTCTAAGACATATACTCTCGTCAAATCACTTCCAATTAGCAGTACCATTTCCCTGATTATCCGAGGCTACCCGTTGCCTAAGAGTTTATGAACTTCCTTCCAGAACTGAACTGAAACCTCATACACGCAAATCTCGATCCTCCACAATGTACCACATATACCATACCATCCAAGGATAACAGGAAAACTTTTATCTCTCTTCCGAGCCACAGGCATCTACACACTCAAATAGTCAAGAGCTTCCATTGATCCCATCTAGATGAAAACTCATTACACATCCCATGCCTCTCATATTCATAGAAAATACACCTCTCCAACCACGGTAGGAATCAACAAGAACTCCCCCAATTCCGTTTGCACAAATTAAACTGCCAGGACTGAATCCTTCTAACTATACCAAGCTAAGCAAGCCATCAAAACCCATGAGCATTGCTGCAAAATACCTGTAGGAACCCATTACCTCGAACACATATAAAGAATTGATCATATCCTTACCATACCGATTCGATCTACTATCGAGCTACTCCATCTATCTAAATTTCCTTCTGATTCATTTCCAACTTGATGCTTCCTCTTGCTGTAGTGCCACAATCTCTCAACCCAGATTTACCTCACGAGATCCAGGCATTAGTCCACGCTGTCTAAGACCCATAAGCCGCTTAATACTCTCTTAAATCTTCCCAAAACATCACGTTCCCGAATACTTTAATCTGAAACTTCCTGCGAATCCGAATCTGTTACCTTTACTTTCCTGGTACTGAACATAGGAACCCATAATTCACATCGAAATACTACAAGTCTTGCCCCATTCCAATGAAAACAACAGCTTCTAACCACATATGCAACTTTAAAATACCCGATTGTTCCCTGTAGGATCTTGAACATATTAGAGCCATCCTCGCAAGTCATTCACTCTTATTCAAACTGCAACTTACTGACCTAACGAACAGAACCACCCATGCCTCATTGGCACTCCGATACCGCAAAATAAAATCCTCATCCCAATACAACCAAGCAACTTCCTGCTCTATGCGCCGAGCATCCTTTACCAACAACACTCTAGACATTATGTGATTCTCATACTCTGTGAAGCATAATATATCCTTTGTCAAACTCTTCCTTTACTCTAGCCATAACTAATTCACTCGCACGCCCCAAATTGGAACCAACATAGCACCTAACCGTGCAATCAACTGCTCACAACAGACTCCCCCACTTGGCTCGAAGCCATAGATCAAGATACACTCAATAACTCATAACACTTTTACTTTATTGATGCCACAATACCATAGTGAGATTATACTCAAATAATTCATAAGTTTGTGAAAACACAGATCATCCAGTACTGTAAATCTTCTGCAAATCTCGCATTCATCCCCGCAACAGATAAACCCACTCTCTTAAGCGACCCGAAATTTCAAATTTCAACACGTACCCTTCAATTACACATGAGATCTTCTAACATACACATAAGGATCACACCACTTCAGAATGCTCCGCAGGAGATAACCCATCTGCTTGGCCTCAATATAATATTTCTGTTTACCTTCCACCATCATACACATTACACCGTTACTTAGTCTTCCAGAGTCTGAACTCATACCGCAACATGAAATTTATTTCACCCACAACCGGAAAACATGAAAAGATCCTTCACACGCCCATAACTCGGGGATATACCTCGAATCACGATGGAATTCAAACACCTAATAGTTCTTCTATCATCCAGCAGACCTTCCACGTCACTTCCAAGTTACATAGATACATCTCGCAGTACTAACATACTTATCACATGGCTATCCAGCCGTCCTTCCACTAATAGGGACAATACCGGACATATAAGTTCAAAACAATTACTCACACAATCAGCACCTCGGTGCTCAAGCCATAGGCAAAGATCCGGCCTCAAGTCCTCCAGACTGGCCCAACATCAACTCAAAGAGATCACATCTCGCCCCTCGATCGGGGAATCACAAGCCATCAAGGCACATCTGATACTGAGCGCTCATACGCGCATGCGAATGCGTGGAAGGAATTTCAAGAGTTACTTTTCAAGCTGAATCAAGGACGCACGATAAGAATTCAAGAATGTGAAGTTTTCCTAAAGGTTCTGCAGCCTCTCGAGGAGAAATACAGACGTCTCCGTACCGCTCCGCGAGATTCTACTAAACCTGCTCATGACTCGTGAGACCTAGTAACCTAGGCTCTGATACCAAATTATCACGACCCAATTCCCGAACCCGGTCGTGATGGAGCCTCTCGTGAAGACAAGGCCAGCCAGAACAAACGAAACACCTGCTTTAAACAATTAATTAACATAAACAGAACTAAAACATGTTTAAGATAGCCATAATTACGGAAACAGCGATAATAACAAGGAAAACCATCCCCACACAACCCAAACCGGGGTGTCTCAAGTCACGAGCATCTATCAGAGTATAATTACAACTACAAGGCCTAAAATATACAAAAGAGAACTGATAAACATAAGGAAGAAATGCAGTGCTGCGAACGGTAGCAGTCACCTCGCTAAACTCCGATAAACTTAGCCTCCGATCAACTCAAACCCGCTACCGGATGAACAAATACCTGCATCTGCACACGAGGTGCAGGGAGTAAAGTGAGAACTCCAACTCAGTGAGTAATAACAATAAATAATGGCTGAAAGCATGAAAACACATAAATGCACAAGGCAATTCTATATCAGGCAGTAAATTACTTAAAGCAGTAAAACCGTAAAGAATCAAATGAAATCTCCTTTTAAAAACAGGTAAATCAGGTAAAACAACAAGTAAATAGTGAGTAGTAATCTGCCCCTCGGGCCCAGTATCAATCGCTCAGAACAGTATCAGCCCCTCGGGCTCAGTATCAATCACTCAGCACAGTATCAGCCCCTCGGGCTCACTCTCAGTTACTCAGCATAGTATCAGCCCCTCGGGCTCACTCTCAGATCATATGGGTACCCGCGCTCACTCTGGGTGTGCATACTCCGGAGGGGCCCCTTACGGCCCAAGCGCTATATCGACATAAGGCCTGAAAACCTTCTCACATCACACATAAGGCCTGAAAGCCTCCTCACTTCACACTCGAGGCCTGAAAGCCTCCTCACATCACACTTGAGGCCTGAAAGCCTCCTCACATCACACTCGAGGCAAAGCCTCCTCACATATGGCCCTCGGCCTCACTCAGTCCAGAAAACATCATAAGCCCCTCAGGCATCAATAAAATAGTAGTGCTCAGCCCAAACAACAGTGGAAATATCATTTAAGTCTCAAAGTTCAATTAAAGCAGCTGAGTTTGTAAAACAGTATAATCAACAGGACTGAGTTCAAGTAGTTTATCAAAATAGTGAGGAAACAGTGATAAAAATCCACAAAGGATTCAAGCAGTCGGCATGAAGCCCAAAATATGGCAATAGGCCCGAGTCATGTTGATAACAAATACATTTCAGTCAAATACGCGGTAAAAATTTTAATCGGGACGGACCAAGTCACAATCCCCAGTAGTAAACAACCCCGCGCTCGCCATTAAGCGCGTGTTTCACCTCAATAATCCGGGGTTTCAAACCCTCAGGACATCATTTACTATCATTACTCACCTCGATCCGATCCAAACTCTAGACCGCGATGCCTCGCCCGCACGAATCGACCTTCGGATGCTCCAAGTCTCAAGATTTTCCATGATTTCTTGCTCAAAAATCGCCCCAAGCCGTGTTCTTTCACAAAAAAACGTCAAAATGAGCAACAAAAAAAACCAGAACAACACTAATACACCCGAATCTGGTCGCTAAAAGCCAAATCTGGTCGCTAAAAGTGCCAAATCTGGTAGCTAAAAGGTGCACACCAGATCTGATGCACCAGCAATCTTTAATTTCACTAAAAAGGCTCTAACTCCATCATACAAACTCGGAATTCGATGTTCTTGTTCCTATGAGTCACAAATAATAATACGAACATAGACCTTCAATCGAAACTCAATTCGGAGCTTATTTGCTCAGTGTGATACCCATTTCGCTCGTTAAACAATTAACTCATGTTTCGCGTCAAAAACCCAATCGCTACTTGATGAAATTAAATCAAACTTTCGAGATCACTCCTATAATTCATTGTCAAAATTCCGGAAGTCTCGAAATCAAATTTCGATCTTTAGAACTAAAAATGGACCTTTGGATCATTACATGCTTATGCTCAAAACGGCAAAATCTTCCAAAAACTCCTCCAAAATTTATCCGAGCCTCATGGGACCCCGACCAAACATGCCAACACACCCCATAGCATCATTCAAACTTGTTCCAACCTTCGGAACGCTCAAAACAACATCAAAACATCGAATCACCCTCGGATTCAAGCCTAAGAATTCCAAAACTTCCGAATTACTCTTTCGATCAAAAACCCGACCAAACGACGTCCGAATGATCTGAAATTTTGCACACACATCACAAATGACATAACGAAGCTACAGCAACTCTCGGAATTCTATTCCGACCCTCGGATCAAAATCTCACCTATCAACCGGAATTCGCCAAATTACTAACTTCGCCAATTCAAGCCTAATTCTACACCAGACTTCCAAAACCAATTCCGATCACGCTCCTAAGTCACAAATCACATAACGAAGCTAACCAAATCATAAAAACTCCGATCCGAGCTCATATACAAATAAGTCAACTCTTGGTCAAACCTTTCAAATTCAAACCTTTCAACTGAAACTGTTCTTTCAAATTCATTCCAAATTTTCCTGAAAACCAAAACCAACGATCTACATTAGTCATAATACATAACACGGGGCAAGTCATGCCCGAAAACTGGCGATCAAAGTGCAAAAGTTCAAAACGACCGGTGGGGTCGTTACAACAAATTATTTATCAAATTTTAATATTTTTTTGTCCCAAAGCTAATAAATCAATCGGGTATAATTAAGATACAAATTTAAATACAAACATAACACAAATTAACATGGAAACACATTAAACAATACAAATATGCATGTACTATACGAGTGTCGACATAAACAAAATCGAAATACCTCGATTTAAGTTTTTTGAATTTGATTGAAATCGAATTTTTGCACTCGAAATAAGGAATCCAAAGCTTGTCTTGTGTGTGGGACCTACACTCTTTGCTTTTTAGAAGATGGGTGGGGCCCAATTTTTTTTTTCTAATTTGACGAGGGGGGGGGGGGGGGTAGACCACCGAGAGAAACAAGTTTGTTTTTAAATGGGGGGCAGCGAATTGTGTTGGCGAAGAAGAAGAAGGGTTTATTTTATTAAGGGCAATTCGCAGTACTATACTGCGAATTGCTTATACGCAGTATAGTACTGCAAATTGCTGGGCCCAAAAATCGGAGTGTCTCAATTCGCAGTACTCTACTGCGCATTAGTTAAATTTTTTTTTTTACTAATTCGCAGTACTCTACTGCGAATTACTTTAACGGCAAAATTTCCGTTAAGGTAATTCGCAGTATAGGTATTTAGGTAACTTTTTTTTTAGTAGTAAAAACGTGTTTTTTGTCCAAAAAAACATTAGAAAAGTTTCGGACTCTGTCTTCCCTTAGGCAACTGGTCGCCTTTGATTAGAATATTAGTTTTTCAAGTTATTTATTTATTTATTTTTAGCTTTTCAAGTTCACTTTCCCACTTCGTGGTTTATTTCGATCTTTTTAAACCCAACAAAAGAAAAAAGGATTGTTGTGATTTTTCCTGTTTTATCATTCTTATTTGACGATTTACTGACTCGAATAACTTATTTTTATTTTGATTAAGTTTATTAAAAGGAGTAAAGCGCCCTCTAATGAATAATGAGTTCAAAGTAGGCGCGGGCTTAATTTGGGCAAACCCAAAATTCAAATTGAAATCCGAATTTTTTGGTTTATTGGTTTGAATTTTTGGATACGGATTGGATTTGGATTTAATTTTTAATTTTTTTTTATTTCAGATTGAATATTGGATTTGGTACTTTGAATTTTTGAATATCCGAAAATTAAAATTTTTATACTTTATATTTAGTCCATTATCCATATGCCAAAAGTATTAAGTTTAATACCCTTCCCATCAGATATTATCTCATATATACTAAGTTACTGTCAGAATACTTTTTATTTGGACATGGTTTTACTATTGCTACTTCTTATTGGCCGTATTAATGTCTCCATTGCATTTCCTTGATAATAATTTAATTATTTGAATACTTTATTTGGATGATTGCAGTGAGAATGAGGAACTTTTCAGGCAATTTAACATGAGTAATTCATTTGGATATTTATTTTTGTAAAAATAAGAAATATCTTAACTTATAAGCTCAAAATTGGAAATCCAAAATATCCAAACTGATTAATCCGAATCGAACTTAAAAAATCTGATCCAATTCGAACTTATTTGAATTGGATTTGGATTGTCATTTCTTCAATCCGAAAATAAAAAATTCAAACTGAAATTTTTATATACAATTTGAACTGCCCGAACGCCTATCCCTACTTCAAAGTGTCTCTTCTTTCTCTTTATCCCCAAAAAGAAAAAAGAAAAATATTTAAAATAATTTGGATCAATTCGCTTATAAGCACTGCAAGTCAATTAACTGAATGCACCTGACAACATTGGAAATACAAAACTTTTCTACTTGGTTCATGATATTTAAGTATCTTGTAAGGTTCTTTCATGTTCTTATGAGGGATGAAGGGTGAAGTCGAAAAGTCAGCAAAGATCAAGGTCGTAAAATTATTGTAGTTCAAGGTTGAGGTCGAGTATTTCAGATAAAGTTATAACGGCCAGTTTTAAGATAGAACACAGAGAAGAATTTGCATATGTACTATTAGGGTTTCTAGGAACATGTTCCCTATAATAAATAGAAAAAGACACAATGATAGAGGGCATGAAATATTCATTTGTAAAAAAACACATTGACTTTATAGAGTGAATCCGGTCTTATTACAAGCATATAAAAATAATCTTTTTGCTAAGATTATTGTCTAGCATTCTCATTGGATCCAAGAACAATCTAAGTGTTCAAAGGCTTATCAATCATTCATCATTGTCATAAAGAATATTCACATACTTTACACCTTTTCAGGTGACTCACATGCTTCTATTTACTTAAATGTCGTTTATTGTTATACTTGTTATTATATAATGTCGTATTCTATCTTTTTGTATCACTAAACATTGTTATTATTGTTTACCTTCATTGTCATCCGGACAAACATACAAGTGACTTGTCATAAAACTGATAGCTTTGTCCTTAGGATATTATAATTAGTTAAGATTGACTCTTCTGTATTTAAATCTAACTAGTTGAACAAAGATTTATATTTTTGGTCAAACACCCACCGTATTAACATTCCTCTAATTGAAATAATAAGGGCAGATCTGAAGAGGGAAAAAACGTTATTTCTTTTTAAAGAAAGAAGAAAACGTTGAGTGTCTTAAGACAGATTCAATTTGTTAAATTGACTATATTTGGGACCGGAGGGAATAACACCTTATGTTTTACGAAGTCACGCGTCATTGCCTTCTTTTTATAACTGCATGCTCTTCAACTATAGCAAGATCGCTCAATATTTCAATAAGCTATTAACTACACTGCTACAACTAGTCGGGGCGTGTATGGGTTGAAATCTGACCAAGGGAATCTTGCTCAAATAGAGATTACTAGAGACGATTAGGCCGAGTTCGTACTCGAGATGGAAGGAACCTATTGGCGAGCTGAGTAACCGGGGCCAAGGTCGAATACTCAGGTCGGCCATAACGGCTAGTTTTGTAGCAAGATATTTTACGAGAATATGTTCCATATAAATAGAAAGGTAAAGAGAAGAAAAGAGGCATGTAATATTCTATATGATAAGAACTCTCATGAAAAGTTGACTCTCAAAAAAAATATGAACTTTGCCTTTCCATAAAGATTCGATTTGTTGTTTATCCCACATTTTCTCGCTTTCAGATCCGAGAAAGTCCCATGTATTCCCACGTTCATTTGTCTTACATCATTGTCAGAGAGATGAATCATCCACCTCATTCAATATTTGGGTGAATCATTCTCTCTATTTATATTTACTGTCATTTAATGTATTTATTGCCTATCATTATTCCCATCTCATTCATAACAGTGTCATTCAATATTCATCACATTAAATAGGCTTTAACGCATTCCCACGTTATTCGTATAAACGCATTTCAGATCTAGAATTTATCGTGTTTAATTAGAACTTACCCATTATCCTCTTATTTAATTAGTTTAACAAAAGACTTCATACTTTTTGGTCAAACAGGGTGTATCTAGCATTTTAATACCGATTCAACTGGACTCATAACTTTTGACGCGGTGCATAAATTCATGTGTAAAAATCTTTAAAAATTGCAACGAATAGTGTGTATGAACCCATAATTTTAAAATAAGTCAATAATAAAAACTTTAAACGTTGAACCATAGAGTTAGAATCCTAGATCCGTCTCTCACCACTAGAGTCTAGAACTACAAATAACTGACTACCAAACTGGTTAATACTCCACCTCTGCACTAGCTGCATAAGGATACTCCTAGTCTTCAAGAGAATTAGCTGAGCCACCTTAGCACTTTGCAGTAATAGAGGCATGGTTATATGAAATTCCACGCCATATCATGATACCCCAATTACCCTATATTATCATCATTAGACTATAGTTAATTAATACACAATATCGCTTTAATTTATGACTTACTCATTGCTAATCTGATGAAAAATCAAATGCAGGTAAGTTTTTAAGCGAGGACGGAGGACCAATTTGTTCTTTTAATCTCTAGTAATTGGTATTTGTTTGACCCAAAATTTATATCCGGGTTCAACCAATTAGATTTAAATAAAGTATAGTCAATCTTAACTAATATCAATATCCAAAAAACAAAATAACCGATTTTGTAGTAGATAATATGTATGTTTGACCAAATCTCAATAAATGTGGACAACACTAACAATATTCAATGATCCAAAAGGTAGAAGGTAGCATTAAATAATAATAAATAGCAATGAATGATATTTAAGTAAATAAGAATATGTGAGTCACCCAAAAAGGGGTGAGGTTTGTGGATATTCCTTTTGACAATTATGAATGATTGATGAGCTTTTGAATATTCAATTAGTTCTTGGATCAAGGGGAAAAGTTATGCAATAATCTTAGCAAAAAAGTATTTTTCGTGTGCTTGCGATAAAGCCGAATTTCTCTATAAAGTCAATGTGTTTTCTTACAAGTGAATCTCCTCTTCCTATACTTGTGTCTCTTTCTATTTATAGGAACATATACATAAAATACCCTAATGGTACAGGTACAAAGAATATCCTCTAGAATATTATCCTCTTATGTCTTATCCTAAAACTAGCCGTTATTCACTCTATTTACGGTGGGTGCTCGACCTCGACCCTGATCTTCGTTGACTCTTCGACCTTGGTCTTCAATAGCGTTATCGGCCCTGCCCTTCACTTCTTAAGAGATCGCTTCGATGTCGGGCAGCCCCTTATCAAAGTCGTACCAGGACACGTGGCAGCTGCGAGTGCCTCTTTAATTTTAAGATGGTTTGATCATGTCAAAGTTAATTTTTGACCCACAGTATTAGGATAAGGAAAAAATATAACTGTACTTCCTCATGCTTTGTCCTTGTTAACCACCTTTCTCTTATAGTCCTGTAAAAAGACAGCAATAGCAAAGACAAAAAACTATCACATGTCACCGACTCACCGCAACTTTAGCCAACACCAAATACCACAATCGTTAAATCTTTTTTTAATTTTTACTACTAAGGTAATACTATATATATGTATATATGTTTTCCACTTGTGAATACTGGCTATTACTGTTTTACATAAGCACACTTTTAGGTTTTCCATAGGGCAAGAAGTTTTGTGTTCTGAGAAAAGAGTGAAAGAAAGGATGGAGTTAACTAAGTTATGGGCACTTGTTTTGATATTAGTTGCTTTTGTAGGCCAGTCAAATGCCTCCTTAACTAACTTTAAGGATTGCTACTCGAAATGCTTTGTGTTCTGCTTGATTGAGCCTTCTCAAAATCTCTGCACTTGCACTTCTAGATGCTTAAAAGAATGCATCTTTAATTCAGGTTCTGATAATAGTACTACTTCTACTGCCACGTCCAGTTCAAACAATGATGTTCGACTTCAACCAGACAGCAAAAACCTTAACTTCTGCAAGCTAGGTTGTGCCTTCTCTACCTGTTCTACTCTCAGCTCAAAACATCAACCTAGTAAGTTTCCCCCCTGCTACCCTCCTTATGGTCATAAGTATTTTTAATCTGTTCTTTGCTTGTATTTTTCTACCAGGAGTTCACGGGGTCAGCCGTGGAAACAACCTCTTGTAGGAATGCAGGGTAAGGCTGCTTATAATAGACCCTTGTGGTCCGGCCCTTTCCGACTCCGCACATAGCAGGAGCTTAGTGCACCGGGTTGCCCACCCTTGTGGTTCGGCCCTTCCCCAACCCGCGCATAGCAGGAGCTTAGTGCACCGAGCTGCCCACCCTTGTGGTCCGGCCCTTTCCGGACCCGCGCATAGCAAGAGCTTAGTGCACGGGGCTACCCAGCCTTGTGGTCCGGCCCTTCCCCAAACCCCGCGCATAGCGGAAGCTTAATACACCGGGCTGCCCAACCTTGTGGTCCAACCCTTCCCCAAACCCCGCATATAGCGGGAGCTTAATGCACTGCCTTTTTTGTTTTTCTTTGCTTGTATCTTTCTCTTGGTCTGTTTGTTTTTCTAATTTATTTTTCTTGTTATTCTTTCTTCTTAGATGGAGGAAAAATGGATGACTGTGTTGGATCCTGCTCAAGAATGTGCAGCAGGAACTACTCCTCACCTTAGAAGTGGCACTGCTACTGTCTCGAGTATTTTATACTTTTATGGGACTTTATTATCCTCTTCGTTTTTACTACTTAATTTTTTTTTTGTTTTTTTGCAGTTCCCATTTTCTTTTATCTTGTTTCCCAGTATGGAAAAGTAATTCACAACTGTGTTTCTGAATTTGAGGCCTCCTTTCCCTGATATTTATGTAAACTTCAGATTTGATGATTTCTTTTTTGAGTTTTGAGCATCTAACAGTTAATCACGGAATTCTTTAAATGACAACCCAATGATCAATAAGCACATTTCTGTAGAGTCACAGGCTCAATTGTGTCAAAAGCAATATCAGTTTCTGTCAATTAACAAACCACATATGATAGTATGTTTTTATTGAATTACGTGAAGCTCAGTTTATAATTGGTTAATTTGCTGGAATGCGGCAGGACAATGTATCTCGTCCTATTAATTTTAAGTATTTTTCATTGTCTTGGCATGACCCGTGAACAAGGAAATGCCAAAGGGCCAAAGAGCAAATGATAGCACGTGAAGGGAACCAACCTCTCTCTAAAGAAAAGGATTAGGACTACTGTTACTGCATATTTTTTAAAATTAATAAGTAAAGGATAATTCCATTTGCTTAAGGATTTAGCGGACAACCTGTTCGGGCAGATCCATTTCTCATTCAAAAATAATTGCTTGGCATTGAAGACCAAATTAAGCAAGTTTAGCACAACAAAAAACAAGGTCAAACACATTTTATATTAAAATAACCTCTTCAAAGTAAAGACACTGTTTTCTGTCCGTCTGATTGAGATTGGAAATTCAAGAACTTGCGACTTCAAGTAGCAAACCAAGGGCAAATATCTGTTAGGTTGTCGACTTAGTTACAGCTTTGCCAAATAAAGGAAAAAGAAACGAAATATATCAGAAAATGATAGAATGACCTCGAAGGCCAGAGCTACGTCTACCATTCATGCAAATAAAGCAATACAAAAGACAGCTAAACCACAGGTAAAGGAAAAAAGAGAAGAAATACAAGGGATAGACAACATCATAGTGGAGAAGATTCCATTTGCTATATAGAATACAAGTTATCCATCTCTAGACAAAACTATTCTCTTACCTTTTTAACTCTGCAGGGGGGAGGGGGGGGGGGGGGTAGGAAACCGTAGGGTGGGTTTCGTGATGAAAATAGAATCTCTATGCATCTTTGCCATAATTATTAGTCATCTGAAATTTAAGGAGAATTTTGTGGTGTCTTCAAAGAGCCTGGCATCTTATCTTTATGTTCCATCACAACAGCTCGAAACTCCTCAACAATAGAGGCATCCTTGAACTTCAAGGCAATTGTTGAAAGTCCATCTTTCCCGTCACCAGCACTATTCATACAAGCAAAAGTGACGCCTTTTTTATCCATATTTGTGAGCTTCATTTCGGGATAAAGGTTAGCATTCAAAATCAACCTGTAATTACCTCTGGTTCTCATAACAAGTCTAGCTTTTCCAGTCTCAGTTGAAGAAATATTGACCTTCAGCTCTCCCTTCCCACGCTCCTTCCACCCTCCATTAAGAAATTCAAACAGCGCAGAGTCAGCGGTAAAGATAGCCTTTTCGTTTTCCTCCCCTGTTTCAACAGGAACCTCTTGCATGGAAGGAATACCAATTCCCTCGCCCTTGTTAACACTGGATGACCCAGAGTTACCAAACAGAGAAGCATTTCCATTAGTGGAAAGATTAAGACCAAAAGGTGACTGGTCACTTTTTACTCCAAAGAGAGAGACAGATCCAAGTGGAGATACCTCTTTCGAACTAGCTCCAAACGAGAACGTAGTATTGGAGAACCCAGTTCCTGCAAGTCCTGTGAAAGCATTTTGGCTACTGGAGAGCTGTTGGAACGAGCTAAAAGATGCAGTTTCAGCACCCTTTTCATTTTCTCCATTGGCCACATGTTTTTCCTCTTCATTCTCGGTCTTATTGCCTTCCACTTCTACGTCATTTGTAATCTTTTCCACTACTGTGGCTGCCTTAGTATCATCTTCAATTTTCTCACTTTCCGCTGCCTTCTTTTCAGTAGATTCAGGTATGTTAGGCTCATTGGGATTATCAACTTTCTCCTTATCAACATTTTCGTCAGCTTTGGACTCATCAGATCTGTTTTCTGGTAGCTTAGATTTTCCATCGGTTTCCTTCTCATGATCAGCTTCTCTATTCACATAAGTTTCTTCCTCTTTAGTTGCCTCACTTTGATCATTTGATTCTTCTGGTTTCTTGGAAGTTGTTGCCCCACTCCCAGCTTCAGTTGTGGTCACAGCAGGAGTTGTACTGGCATCAGTAGGTGGAACAAATCGAATCCCCGCAAAAGGGTTAGAAGACAGAGTAGTTGTAGTCGATGACGTTTTACGGACTTTGACAATTCTCCTACTTGCCATCACCTCATCACTTGCTCTCTTGAAAGTTCCACTCTCCTGCTCAGATGACTCATTATCATCATCAAGACCAGGATTATCTCGCGATAATTCCTTTACAGCAGCCCTTTTCTTTGATGGTTGAAGAGATTCAGCGTCCCCCATCCCAAAATTAAGAAATACAGTTGAAGGGTTCCCGATTCAAATTTCTGCAGGAAATACTTAGAAGTTTCAGTAACCTGACAAACAAATAATAAATCAATCTGCCCTGCAGCATAAAGCAACCTATACCGTTGAGAGAAGGTCAGAAATGTAGATAAACCGGAAAGCGCAAAGGAAAACCTCATCAATCTTCAGGAAGGTAGGTCAGATGACAGTATACTTTGAAATAACTACAAGGAAACTTATACCATGGCCACAGGCTATACCAACAAGGCAACAACTAACATTCTCAACAAACTCATTGAAGGAAACAACAGAGCGAGAGTGTGAGTGTGTGTGTGTGTGTGAGAGAGAGAGAGAGAGAGAGAGGAAGGCACAGTCTATTTGCTCAAATGTGAAACGTCATAAGGAAAAACAAAATAGGGGAGTCGAAACAATATACTAAGGGCTCGCAACATTCGCTGATTAAGTGAAAGTAGTTCAGACATAAGGGCAGCAATCATATAAGGAAGCCAATTACACAAATTAGGTGAGCACACACTGATGATATTGAATTATCTAATATTTATTAAACCTTAATAAAGAATAAACATAAACCCGGAACAAGCAAATATATAAGGTAGCAAATAGAATAGGAGAGTGGAATTAATAAAAAAACAGCCACCTATTCAGTCATGATGCTTTGACCTTCTTAGTTTCTTTCCAATGAAATGGTTAAAAGGGTATTTTTCCCTGAAAATTGGACAAATGCTTACCCTAAACTACCTTCTTCTCCCTTATTTATTAGTCATATATCACATATGTTGCAATTTCGAAGTCAGGTGCTCGAAATTCAGAACGGAGGTTAGCACCTCAGTAATGTCTTTACTTATGCAAAAAAAAGTGTTGCAATTTCGAGGAATCAAGATCATAAAATTCCTCAAAGAAAGCAATCTATCAGGAGGGAAATAAGCTCTGAAGAGTAAGCAAAACAGCCATCTCAAAAAAATCAACAATAAGACATTCTGAGAAATGCATGTTTTAATCAGCTGAAAATCAAACGTATTAAGAATTAACAGCATAATCGAGGCCTTGGGTTACAAAAACTAGCTGCCTTGAACAAGGAATCAAACGTACTAAGAATTAACAGCAAAATCGAGGCCTTGAGTTACAAAAACTAGCTGCCTTGAACAAGGAAACAAAGCGAACAAATTGCATCAAATATGATCTGCGGTTTATAATTCTTAACTATCGTGATAAGCTAAAATAATATATCGTCACTTATTAAATTAATTATCATTTCAACATAATTCAATTTCAGTTCTTTCCCAATATTCTTTCATCTACCAAACAGTACATTACCAGAAAACCTTCTATCACAAAAAATAGTACGCACTATTAGAATCCCTGAAAAGTAATATATTAAGCTCATATATAAGTGGGTACACTACTTTCAAATTCTGAATTTGTTACTAAGAGTTAGTTAGTTAGTTAATTGCTTTAATAAGTTTGACAGAATATTAGCAAAAAGTCGACTTAATTAAGGAAAAATCATTTACAAAATCAGAAGGGAGATCGACGTTACCTGGCAGTATCAAATTTCTCGAAGTAGCTTTGGAGAAACCTCAACTCTCTTCTGAAATGAACTGGGAGTATATAAAAACCCTAGACGGAGCAAATGAACAGAGCTGTTCGCTTTGTTTTTTCTTTCTTTTTTGTTTTCCCTTTTTATTTATTTTCATTTTTTCCTCCTTTTAACTTTTCTGTCCGCTGACATTTTCTTGCTGGTTGTTTTATTTTTATCTCCTTTTTTTTTTTTTGGTTTAAATTATCGGTACAGTTAATTTTATTTACTTGCATCTCAACTCGTACTACAATTTACACAAAGTGTAGGAGTTAGCTAAATTTTCAAGCGGATGTTCACTCGCACTGCGCATTGTGAGTTAAATTTTGATTTAAGATTTTCGGTTGTTACGCGTATATCTAAAGTGCTCAATCGACTAACTAAAGACTCTGATTTTTAATTTATTGCATCCTGCAGTCAACTTGGATATGAAATATTCTTTTATATTATTGATTTTAGCTATTTATTTAATATAAATTTCAGATTTGAGCCATGGAGTGAGCAACTAACGCTTGTATAAGGGTGGACTGCCTACACACACGTCTTGAGTGCGGACCTTCCCAGATCTTGAAACGCAGGTACTTCGTGTACCGGGCTATCTTTATTTATTTATTTAATGTTTTATAATTTATTGCTTTCAGAATTGTAATTTTTAAATATTTTAAACTTCAAATTGAATCAATAAAATAGAATAAAGGGATCTTTTTCTTCCTATACAATATTTGAAACTTTTATCAAAATTGTCCAAGTTTTGTAAATTACCCGCCCTAAACAAGTATTCCTTCCAATTTATATACAAATCTATTATTAGTGCCTTAAATTGAGGGATTCGGTTATACCTTTTTTCTCTCCTCTCCTCTTTCCCTATCCTCTAACCAACCAGTGATGACCTTAACTTTGGTACTAATTTCCATACCAAAATTCAACCAAATTGTTCCAATCAAACCCCACATTTTGATATCTAAACAACAAATCGTATTGCTTCACTATCGGCCTCATCTTTTCATAGCACGGGATGCTCTTGTTTACACAGAAAGCGACACTATTATGACAAATTTCGTCCTCAAACCTATCACCTAGGCTTGGCTCATTGCTGTCAGATAACTTGGATATCAGAACAGGCTGGAAAAAACTTTATCGAGTAGCCTGAATTTCTTCATCTCCTATAATGAAAAGACATGCTATTTATTGGATGATGATGCGCAGTTAATATATATATGATATAAAACCTATACAATAATTTGGGTGGAATGTATAGGTAATTTTCTGTATTTACATACTGTATTTCTATAAGAATCACTACTTCGATGGAGGAGCGAGAAAGAGGAGAGAGAAAAAGTTTGTGTAATGTGGCAGGTCCATCTTTATGATACATCTACAACAATATACTATAAACTAAAAACAAATTTCATACAAGTAATTATACAGTATACAATTTATTTACAACTTACATACTGAAAAAAGCTTCTCTTCTTCGGTGAAGCTTAAGTTGTCTTGTCTTTATGCGCATTCTTTTTATTTAAGACAGCCTGCCAGCCAGGGGAAGGTGTTAGCCACAAGGTTTCATGTATTGATTTTGATGATACCAAACAAACATTAGTTATATTCAATGAATATTTACTTACTTATCAAAGAATATTTACAGATTAAATGAAGAAGAATTAATTTGATGAAGACCCGCACAAATATGGAAAAGAAGTTATTATGAAATCATCATAGAAGTAAAAGGAATGAAGGTGAGGAGGAAAATTATGCAGCTAATCCAGCAAGACTGAATGGGCACAATCAAAGAAATTAAGGCAAGACTCAACCAAGATGGAATCTGGAAAGCAATAAAGGAAGGACGAATTGAGAAAATATTCACAAATGGGCAAAAGGATTTGACGTGGGTTACTAGTACTATTTTTCTATCTCAATCAAATAGAGCACTAAAGTTTTGAAATACCATAAAAGGAAAAGTCTTTCACAATGGAAGGAATATTTTATGAAAAACTTTTAAGCAAGGAAACATGGTTGTTCATTGGAAATTTGGAAGGCATCACTGGAAGGAAGTATTGAGTTTTAAAAGGAAAAGGATCAAGGAAGATTTAGTATTGCCTACTCTCAGAAGGAAAGAATATTTTGTGGCATGTGCCAAAGCTCCATAAATCATGCAAAGTTTGAATCTTATGGAAAGTGATAATATTTCCTTAACTTATGGAAGATCTAAATTCCTCTAGTAGATACAAAGGGGTCCAAGTTTAGAAGTTTTTTTGAAGAGTTCCAGGGAATCATAAATGATGATTCGTGAAGATTTCAAATGTAGTTTGAAAATATGCAACTATTAAGCAAGATGATTTCAAAAGATTGAGCCAACAGTAGAAGAACCAGTATCATGAATCAAGAGGAAGGAAGTGTCTAAGTTCGGAGACAACCAGATTCAAGGACAAACAAAAAGGAAAGAATGAAGATGCTTAGCAAGATTGCTACTAAGGAAGATTCAGTTACTACATTTATATTCAATCAAGAAGCAGATTGACTCATCCTTAATCAAGGAAAGAATGAAGATTCAGTTACTACATTAATGATCAATCAAGAAGCAGATTGACTCAATCAAGGAAACTTAGATTACCAATCATGGTCACTCCAATTTTTGAAGACCGCGCTTGCGAATTAATCTCTCCTTGAATTCAGCTGTGACAAGGAAGGTCACATTCGAATCAGGGCCAGTCAAATAGCAAGATTTGAAGAGGCACCCCTTGGGTCAAATCCCTTAATTAAAGATCTTGTGTCCAATTTCGAAAAGGACTCAACGGCTTTTTTCTCTTATATAAGAAGGTTGCTCTCTCAATGAAAAAAGTACCAGCTTCGCGGATAACTTTCCTACTCTTTCTACACCTTAGTCAAGCATTGTATTCTTAAGTTTACTAGTGTCATAAAAGATAGAGAGAAAGGGAAAAATACTGAGAGGTTGTGTCATTGATCGCTTCTTTGGTGAGTGAGTGAAAACCAAAGTATCGTTGTTGGTGAGCGAGTGAAAACTAACCCTTTGTTCGTTGTTGGTGAGCGAGTGAAAACCAACCTTTTCAACGTTGGTGGTGATCGCTGAAAACCACTAAGGCTGTACTCAATTCAATCTACAAAGAGATCTAAAGACAACACTCTTGCAACCCAAGAGGACTGGATTAGGATACCATATTGGTTCCGAACCAGTATAACAATTTCTGGGGACACCAACAAACTTAAGAAAATTGAATCCAAGTCGATTCTTGAAGAATCTGAAAATGGTGAAGATCGGGAAGACTTGGCTGTAATAGCCAGGATGAGAAAAAAAAGAATAGAAAGAAGCAGAATAGAAAATTCTAATCCATCCAGAATCGTCAAAAGAACCACAAGAATGAGGTTCAACAATTAGAGAACGTATGCTGCTACAAATGTGGTAAACCTGGACATATGAAATAAAAATGTCCTAGTCTTAAGAAGAAAAATCTTAGAATATCAACTTGGAGCGACGAGGATGATCAAGAAGAAATGACAAACATATCTCTCCAGGAAAGAAGAGAAACTGACGAGGTGTGCCTTAATGCTACTATGGATTGTGATCTCAAAAGCGACAAGGATGAATCGGAAGAAGAAAATGATCACGAAAGAACGGAGAACCTATATTTCATGGCAATGGGAGAAATTGACAAGGTATGTCCTACTCCTATTACGTATTGCGATAAATGTGATGAATTGCAGGAAAATATTGAATTGGTTCTCAACGACCTTGAGAAAGTTCTCAATGAATATAATAAGTTGAGGAAAGAGAAGAAGAATTGGGAGATCCAACTTGAAGAATATAACAAGTTGATACATGAGAAGAAAGATTGGGAGATCCAACTTCAAGAATATAACAAGTTGAGAAATCAAAAGAAAGACTGGGATATTCCGCTTGAAGAATATTTGGTGGAGAACAACTTACTTCAAGAAGAAAATTTTGAGCTTCGCAAACAAATAAGCAGCTTGCACAAATCCCCCAGCCACTACTTTGATCGATCAAAGTCGTCTCCTTGGCTTAACAGCTATAAGTCGACTGAAAAGGGATCTACTGGTAAACGTCCTACTTTGGACAAGTTGACTAAGGAAAGCTCCAGGTCAACTAATAAGGCAGCTGTAGGTAAACACTCTTCTTCTCATATTACATGCCACTATTGTGGCAATTCTGGACATAAAGTATTTGCATGCAATTATGCCAAAAGTCATATTAGATCAAAATATATTTGGAGACCTAAACAAATACATGAATCTCCAATTACACTGGCTACTAACCATGAAGGACTCAAAAAGATTTGGGTGCCAAAAACAAATTAATTTGTTTTGCAGGGATTCTAAGTCCAGCCATAAAAAGGGATAAATGATATTTGCATAATGGTTGGTCCAGGAACATGCTTAAGGATGCTTCAAAGTTTACACTACTCTATAAATGATGAAGGAACTATTACACATGATGGTAAAGCTTGAGTGATTGGTATCACTAAAGGTTATGCAAGTTCCTTCGGAGGCTTTATAAGGTGATACGTATCTAGTAACATTTTTTGTTAAGTATAATATGATATGTACAACTACATATTGCTTGAGTCAACCAGCTGCAACATACTATTATGTTTGGTGTTAATCTTATACTTGATTTAGAGATTTTGAATAAGAACGAATTTATATCGTGCATGAACCATGCCACTTGTATAAGCATTAGGATAAGCAAGCATGTATGCATGTATTCCTTTCATGTAGTTGTGAGCTTAAGATAATTTGTGAAGAGAATTACTTCTTATATCTATTCTCTTGGTGAATGTTTCAATACTTCATGCAAATCAAAGAAGGTTGTTTAACCTTGATGCCTCGGTAACTTATGCATGTGGAGATGCTAGACTATTCCCTGACTAAAAAGCTTGGAAGGTACATATATATGTTTCTATTAATGATTATACTTACTTTTTCATAGGTCATACTTTTTAATAAGAAAATAACACATTTGCAGTGATCATCGATGTGAGTTTTAATGGTATTTGTTTGACATTTTCTTGCAACAAGTATGATCTTTCACATTTTTGGATTGACGCTTCTATCGAAAGCAGGCTTGAAAAGAAAGCATCATTTTTGCATAAATTGTCATCATTGGCTTATATGTGCTTCAATATTTTTTATTGGATCCTATCTTGAATGAAATTCTATCTGAACTATGGAAATAAAAAAATCAAATCAATTTTTGGTTATCTTATTTCCTTTGGTTGCAATTGTCTTGGTAAGACTCTTGACATATTTCTTATTCATTAGTTGTAGAGAAATCTCATCATGCGCGTTTTTCTTTATACTAATATTTTTCTAAGCAATTTGTGAATAAGGATGGAGAACTTACAGTGGATAGCTTGCGATAAATTGCTAGTGACACATCTATACTAGTTGAACTAGACAGTCATGAAGAAGCATTAAACAATGAATGCTGGATTCCAGTAATACAAGATTTGTTGAGCGAAGCTGAAAGAATAAAAAGTATGGAAATCCAATACCAAGCAAAGGAGCTGCAATCATAGATATCTAAAGCCTGATAAGATTGGTAAGCTTATAGCCCAAGGTTTCACAACAAGAAGCTTTAAGCCTCTGAAAGATAATCGGTTTGGAAATGAGCATCATGGAGAATTAACTTTCATCTTCACATTCCTAATAATGTGAAGCAAGGAAAAAGTTGGTAAGTACACCGATCAAATAAAGTACCAGGTAAAGCACAAAACATAACACTATGTCATAGATTTCTTCCTACAAAAGGTAACATGCAAGTCTGCCCTGAGGACTTTGAAATTGGAGTAATAACATTGTGTATCCTTTCATGGTAAATCTGATCATCATTGCTCTCATGTGCTTATCATTTATAATTTCAAGTATGTATTGTAATCTGCATAAGACTCTAGCAAGCTACAATTATTTCTAGCCAATTCAAAGTATTATGTTTTCTTCTTGTGATCTAGCGTGGTTGAAAAACTTTTATTCAAATGTTCACTGAATTTATTAAATCGATATATAGTTCTCCAGTTACTTTTGAAGAAAGTATCTGTTACTTTATACTTATTTCTTCGATGGTACTTTGAATGATTTAATCGACTTGTGAGTTTTTATCCCCAACTTTGCTAAGTTTTCACTATAGTGAAATGATTTTCTACTGTGAGTCTAGAATTTTTGAAAATCTTTCCTTTAGTCCACCTACATTGTCAATACAATTTCTTTGGATTTGGATTAGTACTTTTAACTATTTGATCAGATTAAGTGTTTTCAGCTAACTTTCACTTCTATTAGATTTTTCTTTCTACTTAAGTTTTTTTAAGTGACTATTATTACATGATTGTTTATAACTCTTTGGATGGTTATAAGTTATAGTCAATCTTTAAATTGGATATGTGAGTAGTATGTGAAATTATCTGTATGTTGGTTACAAATACATGCTTGCATATTCCCTATAAGTTATTCCACCCTTTTGATGATGACAAAAGCGGGAGAAAATATATGGTACAAAACTTTCCTTGCAAATTTACAGATAAGACGCATGAAGGTAGGGGGAGCATGACGAAGGAATGCTAAGAGCAAGGAGGAGCCTTTACTTGTCATAGGAATTTATACATTAAAGAGAATGCTCGATATTTCAGGGAAGTAACCACTTTATCTAATTAAGCCTTTGATTAAGTTTTATGTTTTGTACTCATGGTTTGCCATCATCAAAAAGGGGGAGATTGTTAGCCCCAAGGTTTCACGTATTGATTTGATGATACCAAACCAATATAAGTTTTAATCAAAGAATATTTACTTACTTATCAAAGAATATATACAGATTAAATGAAGAAGAATTATTTTGATGAAGACCCGTACAAATATGGAAAAGAAGCTATTATGAAATCATCACAGAAGTAAAAGGAATGAAGGTGAGGATGAAAATTATGCAGCTAATCCAGCAAGACTGAATGAGCACAATCAAAGAAATTAAGGCAAGACTCAACCAAGATGGACTGAATGAGCACAATCAAAGAAATTAAGGCAAGACTCAACCAAGATGGAATCTGGAAAGGAATAAAGGAAGGTTGAATTAAGAAAATATTCACAAATGGGCAAAAGGATTTGACGTGGGTTACTAGTACTATTTTCCTATCTCAATCAAATAGAGCACTAAAGTTTTGAAATACCATAGAAGGAAAAGTCTTTCACAATGGAAGGAATATTTTATGGAAAACTTTTAAGCAAGGAAACATGGTTGTTCAATGGAAATTTGGAAGGCATCGCTGGAAGGAAGTATTGAGTTTTAAAAGAAAAAGGATCAAGGAAGATTTAGTATTGCCTACTCTCAGAAGGAAAGAATATTTTGTGGCATGTGCCAAAGCTCCATAAATCATGCAAAGTTTGAATCTTATGGAAAGTGATAATATTTCCTTAACTTATGGAAGATCTAAATTCCTCCCGTAGATACAAAGGGGTCCAAGTTTAGAAGTTTTTTTGAAGAGTTCCAGGGAATCATAAATGATGATTCATGAAGATTTCAAATATTGTTTGAAAATATGCAACTATTAAGCAAGATGATTTCTGAAGATTAAGCCAACAGTAGAAGAACCAGTATCATGAATCAAGAGGAAGGAAGCGTCTAAGTTCGGAGACAACCAGATTCAAGGACAAACAAAAAGGAAAGGATGAAGATGCTTAGCAAGATTGCTACTAAGGAAGATTCAGTTACTACATTAATATTCAATCAAGAAGCAGATTGACTCGTCCTTAATCAAGGAAAGAATGAAGATTCAGTTACTACATTAATGATCAATCAAGAAGCAAATTGACTCAATCAAGGGAACTTAGATTACCAATCATGGTCACTCCAGTTTTTGAAGATCGCGTTTGCGAATTAATCTCTCCTTGAATTCAGCTGTGACAAGGAAGGTCACATTCGAATCTGGGCCAGTCAAAGAGTAAGATTCGAAGAGGCACCCCTTGGGTCAAATCTCTTAAATAAAGATCTTGTGCCTCCAATTTCGAAAAGGACTCAACGCCTTTTTTCTCTTATATAAGAAGGCTGCTCTCTCAATGAAAAAAGTACTAGTTTCGCAGACAACTTTCCTACTCTTTCTACACCTTAGTCAAGCACTGTATTCTTAAGTTTACTAGTGTCATAAAAGATAGAGAGAAAGGGAAAAATACTGAGAGATTGTGTCATTGATCGTTTCTTTGGTGAGTGAGTGAAAACCAAAGTATCGTTGTTGGTGAGCTAGTGAAAACCAACCCTTTGTTCGTTGTTGGTGAGCGAGTGAAAACCAACCTTGTCAACGTTGGTGGTGATCACTGAAAACCACTAAGGTTGTACTCAATTCAAGCTACAAAGAGATCTAAGGAAAACACCCTCGCAACCCAAGAGGACTGACCAGTATAAAAATTTCTGGTATCATTTACATTATTGCTCTCATATTATATCTGTTCCTTTACTGTTTGTTGTGATTTACACTTGTTTAAATCAAAAGCACTAACAGTTCTGTGCAGGCTGTCTCCGCATCAGTCGACTAAGTCTAAATATAGTCGACCAATTTTTAATAGGCGTACAATTCACCCCTCCCCTCTTGTACTTTCAGAAGGATCTCAAGTCCGAGTGGAAGGTTATCCCAGAATCCTTCTTGAAAATCCTCTTTAAAGCCTATATCGCGTCGTTTAAGGCACAATAATCGTTTTCCATGTTAGATTCATCGTTGGACCTTGTTACCGTGCCGAAAAAGATGTTATAGCGACCATCCTGGGCCTTCCACGATTGTTGACCTATCTCGGACTTCAAGACAGGACATACGGTACAGAAAGGACCACCACTATAAAATTATTTATTTGAATATCTTATTTCCTATCAGACTAAGCATAGAAATCCAATCACTAGGATTATTAACTAATAATGATTGTGAGTATTGAAAAAAAGTTCTGAATCTGGGGAACACTTCACTATATATTAATATGTTGGAACCCCCTTTATATTATTAAAAATAATATAATAATAATTTTTAATAAAAGGCGGCTTCTCCTATGTCGTGTCTTCGCATCGAAAAAAAGAGATTTGTCCTCTCCTATAAAGAAATCAAACCCTAATGAATTGTCTATGAAGGTGGCTCTTAGCTACATCAGCGCTCAAATTCCTTAATCGTTATTGCCCAGGCTTCAATGATTACTCAGGTAAATACAACTACAACATCATACAACTTAAATACAATTTTCATACAAATTTTATACAATATTTCTTTTGTCTGTATTTTTGTGTATGCTTTGCATATATTTTGTAAGTGGTGTGTTCTTCTTCCTCTCTGAAATTTCAATCAAAACTTCATCTCTTAAAATAATTTTGATACATATCAATAACTTTATCTAAAAAGATAGTATTTATAATTTAAATACAAATTTCATACAACGATTTATACATTATAAAACTATTTTTCAACTTTCATACGACATTAAAATTAAAAAAAGTATATAATTACAATAAAATACAATTTACATACAGCTTTAATACAATTTCATAAGTATATTGTATGTCATGTGTTCTTCATCTTCTTCTTCGAGTTTCAATCTCAAATTTAGCCAAAATCAAGTCTAATCTTCACCAAACACCCTCAAAAGTGAGATATAAACTCCAAAAAATATTTCCAATTGTTTGCAACAACACCCAATCCAAACAAACAATAGTTTTTAAAAATCCAAATTCGAATTCAAAGTTTTGAAACTTTTTAACGGCTGTCAATGGTGGAGAATCAAACACCTTCAAAATTTATTGATTGACAATTTCAATTCAAACACCAATTGTGCAACATGAAAAGAAATTGATGAAAAAAAGATAGGATAAAAAGCGGAGAAAAACGAAGGAAAAAAATTGGAGAGAGAGAGAGAGAGAGAGAGAGAGAGAGAGAGAGACAGAAAGAGAGGGAAATAAATAAATCCCTATTCAATTCCTAATATAAAGGAATACTCATTAATACTAATGTATATAATTGGTAAATTGTATATGCCCATGCAATTAAGCTTAAACATGATTATGGAGAGTAATAAAGTTTCATACCCATAGAATAAAATTAGGATTAGTTACCTCCTATAGGAGATACCATATTTATTTTAAATAAATACCCTTTTAAAAAATTATATTCCATAGCTACCTTTTGATTTTTTATAGCAAAATATCTATTTATGGTCATTTCCTACCCTTAAGCCATAAAATAAGCTTTGTAAGTATTATTTTTTTCTCTCCACTCAAATTTCTCGTATCCCCTACCCCATATCTATTCCCTCTCTCTCTCTCTCTCTCTCTCTCTCTCTCTCTCTCTCTCTCTCTCTCTCTCTCATCTTACTACCAGAACTCTTCGGCAAAGCATCAGAATTAGAGTTTTCCAGCGAAGACTTTTGGGCTGCCGAGCAATCATCCGATATAGAAATTTTCTCCGGCGTAACAACGGCAACTGGAGGCAACGGTGACGGCGAGACGACATTAGGGTTGTTCTTGAACAAAGACGATGGAGTTAGGGGCTGAGCAACTTGAATTTTCTGTTAATATATTTCAATATATCTCGTTGTATTTCCATGTATTTCATTGTATTCATTATCTTTTTTTTCATTGTATTTCAATGTATCTCGTTGTATTCCATGTATTTCATTGTATTCACTGTCTCGTTGTATTCCATGAATGTATTCATAAATTTTTTTAATTAATATAATTTATGTATTCAGATGTATATATGTATTCAAATTGCTCTATTTTTGTTGTATTTATCGGCTGGGAAAAATATTCAGCATATTTTCTCTGAAGATTGCTATATTTTTGGGGTGTTTTTCGGTTGAGAATCTTTTTTATAACTGGAAAATACAAATTTTGTGTGTTATAATTGAGTTTGTTGAGTTATATTAGGAGTCTATTATGTTAATTGATTCACTTTCCGTTTAAAAACAGCTGAATAGACCATGAATCGCGTTATTTACGTTACTGTATTCATAAATACATATCGTGAATACAATCGAATACAATAATCTGTCTAGCTGTAATCCCTTGTTTCACGCCTAGAAATGCTACTGTATTCATGAATACAATAGCTTAAATAGATCGAATACACTCTAAAAAACCTGAAAACATAGCTATAGGAAGTAATAGAGTACATGGTAGTTCACTAAAACATAGTGGTTTCTGAAAGTTTCTCTAAGAAAATTACGTAAAATGATTACAACTCATACTTTATTTCCCTGTGAAATTCACATACTCAACTTTGCACGATCATTTTCTTTTATTCAAATCGGAAGAGTTATATTGAATCATTACCTCCAATATACGTGTGAATCGTCTCCTTTTAATCCTCCAACCTTAGTTTTGGCATTATCGTGCCACGAATAGAGCGGTCAATGTAGCCCAATTTAAATATTTCTCCATAAACCACCTCCTTTACGGGTCAATATGTCATAAATGAATAAACAAATAGTGTATAAACTGTTGAAAGTTGCCTAAAACTCGTGTATCACCTATTTATACGTCTTCAGGTTCGAAGCATATCAGCCTGATAACCTCTCATTTAATTCTTCTTTAATATTTATTTATTAGTAGCATTCAGACCAAACACGTCAGATCCATAAACCATGATAATTCATCACTGAGACAAAAAGCTTTCACTTATTTCAATGATGACCGAATGTTGGCACAAATAAATGAAAAAGCAGATCCTTGACGAACAGAACAAGGGTAAGTTGGAGAATCATAGAGAAATATGGTGCAAGATAGGAACTTAAAACACTTCCATATATATGAATTATGATACTATAAGTGTTTCCTCTACATTCACAGTGGCATGAAAGAATTTTGACGAGTTAAAGAATTGCATGCCTCAGGGCCAGTACCCCCCACCTACAACCCCAAGGAGCAATAGCTCCAACAAGGAGGGTCAAAGGGGAATCAAAGGGGATGGGAATAAAAAAAAATGCAAACTATGCTAGACTATTGCTAACAGCTGAGCTGGTACAAATGCTTTCTACAAAAAAAATGCCACCAAAATTCTGTTGCTACAAAATCACACCACTCATAACAGACATCCAGTCCCTTCATCGTGCCATTTGGGCAATAATTTGAGAACCTGGAATGAAAAGTTAAAATTTCTATCAAGTGGCCACGGAATGCATGCTTTTCTGCCTGTGAAGCTAAACAAGGGATTCACACACATTTGACAGAACTTCTGCAAGTTGTAATTGGCACTGGACCACAGCAATGCATATCATGTAGTTAAAGAAAAAAGAATTCTATCTTAACCAGGCAAACACAGACAGGAACTCAAACACTCATTGCTCATTGTGAGTGGAACTTGCTCATAAGGTGATCATCTGCTTTATCACATCCAGAACCAGGTGATATAGTACAAGTGTAATCAAATAACTGACTTTTATCATGCAAGTGAAAAACTGCAGAACATAATTTTTCTATCTTTCCAGATGGCACACACCACACTTTCCAGAATATAAGTACCACAATTTCTGGTTATGCACGCACGAATCACAAGACTGTCCAAATTCTAGAAAAAAGACATGGTTTCTCCAATTTTTCTTGTGTATAGCTCAAGAAGGTAGAACAACAAGATTTAGACGTACCGAATCTACATAAGCACCAGTCAAGTAGATGAAATGATATGTGTATTTAACACAATAGACATGGAAAACTAGATGCGACTTGAAGCACCCCAATCAAGAAGACACATAGATAAGAACTTTTTATCAGACATGACTTGCATAAAAATTACACTTGATGCAGAAAAGTCAATTCTCACCGTAGGAATGGATTACTTACAGCTGGAACCAACTCTCTTCACTGAAACCTAGTGACGTGGTGTAAGCACTGCAAAAAGAAGAAAAGCAAAAGAATGAGAGAAAAGTGACATAAATTTAAAGTAGTTCAAAACAAAAGGCACAAATAGGGGCAATCTGAGAAGGAGAACAGGTTGAAGAAGTGAACTGTCTAACTTATGCCAAGAAACAAATGAATGCCAAATGCTAAAGCTGAAAATTATTAGCCAGTGCTGGAATTTTTACTTACAGCAGCATTTCAACCTAAATAACGGAAATGAACTACTACTGCTTGCAGCACCTTAAAAGCTAGAAGGACATTCTTAAACTTCCTGACATGAAGAAGAGAAGACTCCAAAATATTTTAGTATTTTTTTAGTATTGGCAATATGCTTTCTCGAAGGAAGGGCTATTGTTTAAATTGCTTCAAGCAGTCAAGATTAACAAAAACAACGAAAACATGCTTTATTGGGGAGTGAAGGGTGATTGTTTAAATTGCTTCAAGCAGTTTAGATTAACGAAAACAAGGAGGCATAAAAGAAAAAAGAGAAGAATTTAGAAGGTATGGGAGCCGAATGCAGCAGCTAATAGAAATTCAATTAATCACCAGCAATAAAATTAGGATTTTTACACCGGCCCAACCAATTGCTTTTAGGCTGACGGTTTTCCTTCAGTATTCGTACCCCACTCTTCGTCAGCCTCGTTTCCATTGACGAGTACTGCACCATCAGTAGAGTCAGCATCAACCACAACAGCCTCTTCTTGGCTCTCTTGTTGAATGTCATCTTGCTCATGTTCTTGCACCTCATCACCATTCTGTTCCACAACCTGGAGAGTTTAAACAAGGCAGAAAATCATTTTACACTTGGCATTTACCAACAACGATTAGTCGTATAAGCTGCTTGTATGAAAGCTATCAACTACCCTCGAGTGTAGGAATATCTTTAGATGTTTGAAATACAAAGTAGTATGACACACTAGTTAATTCTCAGCTTCCTATAAAAAAAATGCTGTAAATGCAAACTATGCTTTTTACTTCTTTCTTTTATCAAAAAGATCACATATAGTAAATGAATCCTCGTAAGAGACAAATAGAAACATGTCCATCTTATACCTCATGCTCCATATCTCCATTTTCAAGGGGTTCTTCGTCCGTTCTCATGTTGCTGAAAGCTTCTACAAGGTTGGTAGCTGGTCTATCAGCAAAATTTCCATAATCTGCTGCTGGTGGGTACACACCCCTATAGAGAAATTAGAAAAATAACCTTGTTGGTGCAAAATTTTCAAAATGAAATTGTGTGCAATTTAACAATTTCATTTCCAGTTAGGCTCATAACTGGCAACCAGTCCACTCTAGTGTTAAAAATGCCCATCCATACTTTTTATTTAGAACACAACCCTGTTGAGCTCATACTCTAAAGAATAAGAGGAAAGGAGCACAAATAGAAAAAGAGATGTAAAATGTGTTCAAAAAGAGGCGCAAGCACTCATAACATTAGCAGGTCTGACCAAAGCATTAACATTTTCAAAGAGCCACCAGCATGCGAGCTACAAAAGATCCACGCAAAGGGGGAAGAGCTATCTATTTACACCTTTCCTCGGCGACTCTAGCTTCAACAGCATGTGCAATTTGCCAGTGCTCAAACAGGTTGGGATATTCTTCAGGATCAGCCAAAGCTTCTGCTGCTTTCTGGTTAACCTACAAGCGGAAATCATGCAGAAAGCTATGTTCAAAATATGACAAGGACTCCGGCTATATGGTCGCAGATAATTCAGCAGACTGCTATCCTGAAGGAAGCCCAAATATGCTATTGGCATAAATGACTAAGAACCTTAGCCTGCTGTTTTTTTAACTTGCAATCTATTTCACATCTTAAAGTTAAAAAGTATGTATGTATGTGACACGGTGTTCTCATGCCACCATTTGCCTCTCAGGAAAGTCATCAAAAATATTTCTCGTGGCTATTTCACAGAAATTACATATAAATGCAAGCAGAACATGGAAAATGAAACACAGCATTATTATCCAACAATATTTATTTTGATGTCTATAACAGACATAAAGAGTATCATCGAAGATCAAAGAGCTCCAAAGTTTCTTTGCACCATTAACTTAATTGTCAAAAAGAATGATCCCCCCAACACAAAACTGAAGCAATTTCCTTATTTTTAAAAAGAAAAAGAGGAGAGATTTAAACTGAGGAAACGTCAGAAAACAAAGAGAAGCTCTGAGCTAGAGAATTGGCAGCTCTGGCGGAAATTTAATTATTAAACAATACATGTAAATCTAAATGCACGCTCGAAACAGAATATCACTGACCTTATTGAGGTCCTTCTTCCAAATAGCAACTATTTCAGACACCTTACTTGGAAGATAAGATCTTGCCATAAATGCAGCCTCAGGTATCCGATTGCTACAAAGAAATTGCGATACAGAATATCAGTCCATTGTTGACAACAAACTGATATGTGGCTACTTCGTATACTTAATTATATCAACTTCCTGCCATTTAAGCTTGTTCATGAGTGATTCTTGGATCATATTACTTGCTAATCACTTGATTATGTCTTTGATGTATAGGAGTGCAATGAAAGGGAAACAAAGTGAAAACCCCTTCGAAAGAAGAAAAAGAAGGAGAGGAAGAAAAAGAAGAAAAGAAAAACTCACAAGACCCACGACCGCAGGCAATATGCACCATGATTGTGGTCCAAGGAGATTAAGAAAGCAGGGAGAAACAACATTGAAATCTCGATGGGGTCGAGAAGATTTTGGGCAGACTGTGACCCTGGTCTAACTCTACACAGTTTTGGATGAAATTTTGAAAGCTCGACTGCAGTCACTACCCAGCAACCGCAGTCCTTTGAGATTTTGTGGCAAATCTCTTCCAGGGCAGCATGGTCTTTTGTGTTTTTGGATCCAAACCTATAAATAGTCGTCTTTTGGGTTTCTAACCTTTGATTGGCTGGAGAACACATTTCGGAGAGCTTTCTTAAAAACAACACCAAGTTTTGGTAAAACCACACCGCAAGTTTAGAGTTTTTCCAAATTTATTCTTTACGGTCATTTCAATGGCTTGTATCTGTCCTATCTTTGACTTTGCGTTGATGTTTTTCATGGGTTGTAACTAAATCACTATCCAAGGTTATGATGACCCTTACGATACTAAATACAAATTGATTCTTGGTCATTCTAAGGTGGGTTTTATTTATCTTGGTTTGTACCGCTCCTACTAGTCTGGCCAACAAATAGAATCCCATATTAGTATGAATTGGTCGGAATGTAATTCGACAATAAGGCAGACTGAATAGTCTGGGATTAGCTAATTAATTGATTTAATTAAGTTAACTTGTGATTGAGAATCAGGATATCCTTTCACCCCACATAGCTAATTCAATAAGCTTGAGACCACTATATCAAAATTAGTCTACTAGCATAGGGATATAGCTTGATTGCTTAAATTAGGGCAGACTTGCATATGACTGGAACATTTACGTGAGTGAGTAATGTCTCCAAGCTAATAATTGAAACCCAAGGCAATCAAGTAGGAAAGCTTTACCCGTTAATTTTAACCAAAAGTGTCAGGTCCAGTTGCAAAATTTAATTGTTTAAATTAGAAATAATTAGTTTAATCAATAACCACCTTAAGTGGTTGTTTAAATCAGCAATGACTGTAATAAACCTAGGACTTAATCATAAATGATCTAGCTCCACATGGGATGATACGCGAACTCTTGGTACACTTTACTTGCCAACGGCTGCATATTTTCAATAGGGTACCTTGGGGGTGATCACTAACCTATGTAAAAGGATCTTAAATGAAAATTACATACCTGTCAACCAACAGCTGAACGCACTGATCCACTTTACCCAAGAGGAACAGGCAAAGAAATGCAACATTGTTTTTCCCATGCTCTTTGGCAAAAGATGCTAGTTTAGTTATTCCTTCAGCATCTCCTAATGAGGAATAAAGCAGCAGTAAACCACTCAAGTCATTTGCATGCTTCAAACATTCCTCTGCCATCTCCAGCTGCAAGATATAAAAATTGCAATGTAGGCAAAGCATCCATGTAAAGAGAACAGAATCCAAGTAAAAACTAAAAAGAACACGTGCATTTTACAGAAGAAGAATGACCAGGAGGCAGCACAAATCAAACCACAAACACCCTTTACCACTCAACTAGAAAGAGAAATAGTGGCAAAACTTTCACAGATGTACTTTACTGAAGATTTTTCCCAGCAGAAAAATGGGTATAGGTCAGGAGTTTTCAGCAAAAGAAACTTTCGGAAAACTGACTTGGAAGTTCCTGTAAAAATTAAGGAGCTTAAACACTGGCCATTTGTAAAACCTCGTACATTTGCTTCTTTTTCAAAATTCAAGTGGTTTTTGTTCTCCTTTCTCAGAATTTGTTTTCCCAAAAAAAGGGAGCTCAAGTGTCTGTAAGTATCAGTTACCATTCCAGCAGACATTGCTAGATCACCCAACTGCTTCCATTTGGATTCACTCTGCGCTATTACAGCAATTTCCTGCAAACAAGAAGGGGCACAAGCCCATACTTAAACAACATAAGGTTCTTTTCACATAAGTAAGTACAAAGGAAGAGAGAAGAGGCCAAACCACACGCTTTCACGAGTTAGCAGCCCTTACCTTCGCAATCTCTAATTTACCCAACTGTATGGCAAGTTCAAATCTGTACTCAGGGTCAGTTGCAACCTCCAATGCTTCCTCGATCATTCCTCGTGATTCCAAGAAACGAGCAACACTATAGGGAACATTTGATCACAACTTAGGAACCTTGATGAATCCCATCATATAAGACAAAGAAGTAAATCCCCCACCCCCAAGTTGTGTAGCAAACAGACTGCCGCCTACAGCATATTAATGCATACGCCAGTGCTCTCAGATCATGGGCTTAATAAGAGCTATGAATGGCATTCAATCACATAGCTTAGCAGCCAGAATACAACCCTAGCAGTGTGTCCCAACCCAAGGATAATAAAAAAAATTATATCAATACTACAACTGCGCCTCTATCAGAAACTAGATGCACTCGGCTATATGAATCCTCAATATCCATCGTGCACTATTTGGTTTCCAGTACTCAATAATTTGTCAATTAAGGAAATAATTTACATCATAAACTACACAAAAATGAAGTTTGTATTTTTGAACCCGGAGTTCATCACATTCTGCAACAATGTTGAAAGATGAGAGGAAAAATTGCAATCAAACGCTATGTATTCGTCATGTTCCCAGAAAAGCAAGCTTATTTCAAGAAGAGTAAAGATGTACCTATTATGATGCTCCTTAGGGATTGATGGCAAGACCTCATTTGCTCTGTCCCAGTCACCACGCATCACAAGTGTCTTGTACTCGATCAAGCTGAGCAGTAATGTATATCCCACAACACTGTAATGGAAAGCAATTGGGCTCATTTGTCAAAGAATCATAACTGAAATAAGTTCCAGAACCATGTAGAAAAGCTGCCACAAGCATACTCACTTGAACTCTTTGTCAACCAGGAAAACCCTACTTTGATTAGCAAGATATCCCAGCAAGTACATAGGTCGGTCTAAGTGAAACATTGTGGTAACCTACAGATTATAGAAAAACTGTTACTCATCTGTATGAGAAGAGACATTCGGCAAACAAATAGGTAAGCAAAACTACGTGAATGAACTTTCATACCTCACCGCCTACACAGTAGTTCAGCCTCGAAGAAGAATTATTGTAAATGAAACAATCTCCAACCCAAATTCCAGTCCTGACCCGTTCATTTATCTCATAAAGAAGTTCAAAAGCTTCTTCAACACCTTGGTCATCTACAGATCTTCCACTATCTAAATGTGCAGAAACAACATCGCGCTGCAGGTTTAATATCAAAGGTACAGTCAGAAAAATAGTTCACAAAGAAAAGAAAAGAAAATAATTCAAAAATTGCTGAAAGAGAGCTCTCACATTGTATTTAAGTATGTAAAATGAAGAATCACTTGCAACAGCCACCAGATCACCACTGTCAGCCCAATAGAGGTTCTGAAGTAGATGAAGCAGAAAATGCAAATGACATTGTAACAACCGTTAAAAGAGTAAAAGGATCACCCTAGTACATAGAGAAGTCAAGCTTATATATCTTACTTTGACATTAACATCAATTCGTCTTATCAACCTGCACTCAGTCCAATCGTAGAAACAAATGAAATCATTTGAGCACATTGCCAATAAAGTACCCCCATAGATGTGCTCAGCAGAGAAAGTGGGCCGGATGCTCTTCTTCTCCTGGAGACATCAACATAATCACATTTAGGCCAGATGTGAACAAAAGAAACTATAACCCAAGTCCCAATACACCCTTCAGCTTCAGGACAAAGAGAAGCTAAATGCATTTTACAGAGCTACAACTTATCGCATGCACATGAACTTAAATTTACTTGTCAGGCCCTCAAAGAAGAAAGGGATTCACTAAAAACAGGGTTTGGAATAGGAGAAAGAGGAGGAGATTGAGGGAGAGAGGGGTTAGCATCTAATTGGAGTACATATTTAAAGTAACGTATCATTAGATCAGTAATAATCAATTTGATGCAATAAAGCAATTTAATTTGGGCGGGAGGCGTTAGGAGGACAATCATGAACCTGGAAATTTTTGCTGAAAATCTTAATCCTTGAAGTACTTTCTCTCACAGCATATTCTCCATCAGACGACCAAACAAATTCCAGGGCTTGGCCAAATGACCTATTTCTCCAGGCCAGGGCAGTATATATGATGTACTCTCCGTCTCCGCAAGCAACGACAAACCTTCCGTTTGGATTATGCTTTAAGCTCTGTGAACAAGGGGAAATAGAACGAGATCAACAGTAAGTGACCGCTGGTGACTATATCCTCTAAACTTAAGAGGGCAGATAGAAATTGCAAATAGTACATTATAGCATACCCCTTTAAACCATGAGAAGATGATTACAAAACTAATGAAACAACACATGTTTAAGGACATAAGGAAAGCAAAGAACCAGGTACAGAGACCATATCTTTCTGGATAAGCATCACTAATATAAAATGGCATTCTATCATGAAAATCTAGACACCGAATAAACCAAGATCAGCAATCAGACTAAGAGTATATGAATTGCTCTTTTAACGGAAAGAGTAAGAGTCTTTTAATAGGACGAGCATTACAGTATATGAGACCCAAACAGGATGACATCACATGAATAACCATTGAACTATTGAACGAGATCCAATTCGCTGTTGCAAAACAGGTTATACAAGATTACATTAAAATGCTTGGTTTCAGCAGCGAATCTGACTCACTTGTGGGTATAGGTCACAAGTTCCCAATTCCTTGACAGCCAAAGGTAATCGTTCTCCCTCAGTAACCTGAAGTAAAGCAAACAAACAGTCCATAAAACAAATTCAGTAGCACTTGAGTCAGGTGAGCATAAAAAAATATTCAGCAGTAATTTGGGTCAGGCAAGCAAACATAGAGGCAATTTCAATGTCATACCTCGTAATCTGCCCCCACACTCTTGATATTAACAGTTTGAATCTCATTGTGCTTAGCCCATATGACTTTTCCACTATTATCCATGCTAACAACAGGTACCTCTCGACCAAGTTTTACCATAATGGTTCCCTCATCATAGCCAATTACAACCCTGCACATTTAGCATATGAATCATAACTGCAGTTATCTGAATGAATGCAAATAGAAAGCACTAAGCAGAAGATGAAAATCCTGATCTACTTCTTAGCTCATATATTTTCCTAAATTTCACATATTTTATATTTGTTAATCTCACAAGTCCCTAACGTTGACCTTCTTTAAAAAACAAAACAAAAATGCTAGGTAGAAAGAATATAAATAATTGAAAAGCAAAGTAAATGTGGAGACTAAACCGGTAGACGTCAAAACAGAACAAAATTATAGCCATAAATCAATTATAGAAACTCACCTTCTTGAACCTTTCATGTAACCAATAGCCCAAACTCTTTCAAGGCCATAATTCAACGTGTTCTCAAGTCTGCATGAAATACAAATGAAAAGAAAAAATCAAGAAATAAGGCCCAAGATTTACAAGAGAATACAATGAGTCAGAACCAGAGGAGTGTTTACACATGTAAAGGATATATTCATCAGTTTATCTTAGGTAAAGCTACAGAAATGCATCAGTTTTTAACAGAAATAATTCAACACTCTGTTGAGTCTGCCAGAAAATGAAAGTGAACAAAAAGATCAAGAACTAAAACCCTAAGACCTAAAAAAGAATACAAGGAATCAGAACTAGAACCAGAAGGGTGCACACAAAGAGTGAGTGATAACCATTTTCGAAAATGAAAAGTCACCAAAAGACGAGATGCACTGCTTTTTAAGCGGTAAAAAGTTTTTCCAACAGATAAGTTCATCTTTTAAAAAAATCCAGAAACTCATCAGTTTTCAAGGGCTAATTGATTAGTTTGATCTCAGAAGGAAAAAATGAAAAACAAAACGAACCACTACAATAGCACTATAGTGCCTCAACCATGTTAGATGTTTAGCCCATTAATATGAACAAACAATAAAAATAGTTCATCTCTAATGCAAAAGAGGACTTCAAAAACTAAGTGCTCGTATCAATTATCTCCAGCAGCATGTATGGATGATATTCATGCAACTTGATGCAAAAGGTTCAATGAGGATATATTCATCCCACAATGTCAAAAACCCCAAATTACATTCCTATGTTTTACCTAAGATGAGATTTGAAGAGGAAATATGAGAGTAAGTACAATGTTTTCTTATTTAGGAATTAAAAAGAGAAAATAGACATAATTCTGTAACTTGTGTCATGTTATCTGTTGCAAAGAGATTCTTTTTAGAAAAAGGGACACATTTGCATAACAAAATAAAATGGAAATGGACATACAATTTGGACTAAGGGAGCGTACCGTTGAATCCTTTTTTTTTAACAAGAGGCAACATTTGAACAATAGGAACACATTGTGCCACTATAAAAACTGTATCTCTCGACAAAGCGATGGCACAGCTTGATGGGGGAAAAAAAAGGTAAAGCATGTGCTGTTTACCCATCAATAACTTTACATAGGTTATCACTGTAAATCAATCAAAGAATTCACATTGACTGATTTATGCAACTAACAAAAGAAACCCTTTACAAATTATGCTAACATATGTGTTTATCCGCGTAATTGGTGTCTATTAAATTAAGGAAACATTGTATTGGAAAGTAAGAAGTGTATCAAAACATGAACCATCTTATCTAATGGTAATAAAAACTAGACGTAAGCTGAAATGATTAAGCAATTCTGAGTATTACCTGTAAGTAGTTGCATGCCATATACGAACAGTACCATCTTCTGACCCCGTGATTATAATAGGAAGATCTGGATGAAAACATACAGCAGAGACATTGTGTGTGTGACCTTCAAGAGTCTGGACACAACTTTTAGTCTGATAGTCCCAGACCTGTTCCGTGATCCAGAGCATATAATTCATTTTTTTTTTTTTTGATAAGGTAAAGGTTAGCATATAATTCAGTTTTTATATGGGTACTATCAACAACAGAACATAGAAATAGGTTATCGAAGCAAACCTTAGCAGTATGATCATCGGAACCAGTAATTAGATATGGTTTATCACCACCAGTGAAATAGTCAACACAATTAACCCCTTTCAAATGGGCATCCAGCGTGAAGTTAGGATCAGGAGAGCCAAGGTTCCAAATCTAGAAGCCAAGAATTTCCAGCCCAAATGTCACATAGGTGAATAACATATATGATGTATTTAAATTTATCCCAGAAGGAAGGGGATGAGAGGAAGAAGAAAAAAGGTTACCTTTATAGTCCGATCAAGAGATGCACTAGCAAAAGTATTGGTGTCTTTAGGATTAAATGTGACTTGCATCACATAATGGGAATGACCCTCAAAAATTTGAGTGCATAACCATCCCTTCTCCCAGTCCCAGAGCTTTATAAGCATGTCGTCAGATGATGACAGCACATATGGTAGAGTAGGGTGAACAGCCACACACCTAATATAATCTGTGTGCGCCTCAAATACTTTGACCTTATCCATGGTATTATAGTTGTATACACGAATAAACATGTCATCGGCACCAGCAACAATCCACTGCTTGCGTGCTATAAATTTCGCTGATCTAACTGTAAAGAATAATTGAGGTGTTAAAAAGAACTGCAAAACTTTGATACAGTAAAAGGTTGCTTATGCACACCAACCAAAAGTACCATTTTGATTCTATTAACGGACCTGGTAATTCAGTGACTTCGAAAGATTGTGCCATTGCCTGCAGTAAATAACGAATCACGCATCAGCATTTATCAATAATGCTATTACAATGTAACTTCTGCTCTATTAGGGCTTAGGGTAATGCTAATACAATTGCTTTTTCATACTAAACTAAGAAGTAGGTTTGCACATAGTGAAGAAGAGCTGTGTCTCGTATGACTAAATGGTATGCTAATATGTAGAGATACTACTGATATTGACTTGAAGCTACTGTAATATAAGGATACCAGTGGTGGAAAATTACTCTTACGGGCAGTTCTGGCTACCAATTTTACAGGTATAATTAACAGCTCCTAAAATGTGGCTATGTTAGATATTATCCTAAAGGACAAGCGCAAATAAGAGGAAATGGTAAGCCATAAGAAAACGAAAGACACCTACATACAGGGCAAATTAAATGATGAGCTCAATAGTAATCTTGGATTTTTCAAAATAACCAACAAATTTGGGAGCTACAACTATCAACTTGTCTTTAGGTACAAATTGTTGGATATCTGCATACTGCCATCTTCACATGATCAGAACTGAAGCTACCAGCATAAATTGATCTGCTTCGCAAGCATCATCAATCACTCCTTGACGAATCAACACCAACAAGATCATAATAATCAAGTGTTGTAGCTCAAGGACTTATTCATCTTGCATGGCCAGACACCTCCCTCTCATCCATTTCATCTAATGCACTTTCTTGTTTGGGGTTAAGTGAACTTTTATGACGATTGGTCCAAGACCATAAAAGCTGCTCCCCCTCATCCAGTTCATGTATAGAACCTTCTAATTAAGCAAACTTTTGCAAGTAATGATATCATACATCTTTCACAAGATTCAAGAATTCAAATTTAATAGGAAGCAACGCAAGTTTGGAAGTAATGTCCTATACCTGAGTCTGGTAGTTCCAGATGCAAAGAGTCCCCGAATATAAACTTGCCAGTATCCTGTGAGCAGACATAGCATGAATGAGCCACAAGAACTAGACTTATAGTGAAAGGTAAACTAAACGGCATGGCACCCTGAATCAAAACAATTGCTTTAAGTAATGACATCAACGTCCTACTAAACCCACCCCCCCCCACCCCCACCCCCACCCCCCCAAAAAAAAATCTCCTCCCCAAGAACAACATAAACTTTGTATTTTTACTTTTTCCTAAGAATATGTCAATCCACAATACAACATTAGAAACTACTTAGCAAGCATAGGCATTAAAACTGAAAAAAGAAAAAATAAATAAATTAGTATGTTTGGTAAACAAAAGTTCAATTACCATGGCTCCGTAGGATGTAGATCCACAGCCTTTACCCTTTCTGATCTTTGAGCAAGTTTCCTCTGATCAAATTACCACAGTCAGCACAGTATGTATCGGTAATACAAACATGAAAGTAAAAATATAAACAACCGGGAAATTTTTGAATTTGAATAAAGTATAGTACCTTAATCTCCAACCTTAGAGGCTGTGCCATTGCGAATTCGAGATTGGAAAAAGAAAAAAAATGAAATAAAGTTAGTAAACAAACAAAGTACCAGATCTCAAACAATTCGTCAACCTAACATTCAAATTATAGTCGAGGAATTAGCTAAGTCACGTGACAATGGGACACAAATGTAGTTCTCGATACAGTGATCCGTTACCGCCATTAAATCGAATCAGATTTGGATCAGATCTAAGTTGTAACGTAATGCGAAGAATTAAGGAAATACTGATACTAATGGACTTACCATTTTAACAGATGAATGCGGAACTTAGCCGAAAAGGGAATAAATCAGAGAATTGTGTATGAATTATCCGAAAGATCCACTAGCTACTCAGCTAAGTGGAAAGTGCCAGAAAGCAGACGAAAGGAGATCGAAAGAGAGAGAAAATGAGTAGAGGTTTTGCTAATGTCACAGCGCAACCTCTGTAATCTGTAATAAGAAGAAGAAGAAGAATAAAATGGGACGAAGGTAGGGGAAATCATATGTAGATGATGCTTTGAATTGAAGTTACAATAGAATGACAAATTTTTACATGGACTTTTTTTCACTTTTTCATTTTTCTTTTCCCCTTTGTTTCTCCTTTTCCTCGGAGCATATTCATTTTTGGAAAATCGGCAAATATCTATTTTAAAAATTAAAACTCATATCTATTCGAGAAAAAATACATTCAAACTTCTCTGTAATAATCTCGTTTGTTCCGAATACTTTTGGATGTTATTCTAAAGTGCTGTTATATAGAACATATATTATAACATAACATGAAAATTCATTCCGAAAAAACTTAGCTTTTATTGTGAAATGTTGTTATATAGGGACGCTGTTATAGAGAGGTCTGACTGTGGTACAAAATACTCAGCATTAATTTATATATTTTGTATCATTTCGAAGTACATAATTAAGATATTATATACTTCTTTAATATATAATAGTGTGATTCAACTTTTTTTAGTCTTGACTCACTACACTTTTAAAATTACAGGTTCAAAATTATATTCATTTTGAAATTTTAGTAATTTTCACACACACACACACACATACATACATACATACATATATATATATATATATATATATATATATATATATATATATTCCGTACCGAAAACAAGACCGTTCAGAGTGGGATTTGAACTGCCAATTTTACTTGTAGAGAAACACCCAATAACAATTACACCATAATGTCTTTGAGCATGAGTTCACGCACATATATTTAAATAATTTTAAAGAAATATAACATTGTTATACATGGTTCAGAATATGGTTCGCGTGAACCAGTGGCGGAGTGGTGGCAAGCGAGTTCAATTGAACCCGCTTCACCAAAAAATAATATTGTGTATATGTATAAATTACGATTAAAGCTGCGTAAATTTTGTATAAATATTTTATTTGAACCCACTTGACAACTACTATTTTACGACTAAAGTTATGTACTTCTAAGATTGAACCCGCTTACACAAAATCCTGGGTCCGCCACTGACGTGAACCTATATCCCTCGCCTTGGATACGTCTCTCTTTCTAATGTTACTAACTTGGTACTATAACTTACTCGCATTTGTTCGGAATTTTTTAATGGAACCCACCAAAAAATTATTCAAACCCATTATAAAAGCTCTATATCAACGAAAAGATATGAAAACATAAGAAACAAAACATTCCGACTGTAACTATATTGGGAAAACTGAGTTTACATATTAAAGTAGTATGGAAATGACGTGTCGTGACACGTAGACTGGTCAAATGGTCAAAGAATTTCAACTAGCCAAGAGGCACGAGTAGCAATGGATGCGAAAGGCAAAGGAAGAGGCACGGGCAGACATTCAAAGGATTCGGTGCCCGTACCTATTCAAGACATTTAAATTCAAGAATCAAGAAGAATCAAGCGAATGAATTTGACAACACATGAGAGTCCAAATACAGTATTTAATAAGCCTTAAATGCTAAAAACGTTATAGAATCTGTCTTGAATATAACGATTATGTAACGTAGCATTCAATGTCATTAATTGCCCATAATGGCCTTATTATGACAAAGGCAAAACATATATCTTAAAATAGCTATAAAAAGGAGAGGGCTGAACAATTATAGGGACACAAAAGATCATCTGAATATACTTTGGTTTACTTGTTTTATTCAATTATATTCTGGCTATCCAAATTACTTTCTTTTATACATTCTTGCGATTATCAGTAACCCGTGTTCTTCTAAATTATAGCTTTAGTCAAAATTTTATTTTTTGGTTAAACAAATTGGTTCCGTTACCGGGAATCTGATAATCCATTTTATTTTAGCCTAGCTTTTCTTGTTGCATCAACCATGTCGAACAACAATGACAACATTCAAGGAAACCAAGAAAATCAAACAACCCAGCAACTTCAGGGAGATCCACAGAACAATAATGTACTGATTCCTTCTCCACGAGGCTCTCCACGGCGGTCTCGTGAAGGCACTCATGATGGGTCTCATACAGATGGACAGGCTCAATTCGAAAATGTTAAAACTATGGATGAGGCTTTGCAAAAACTTATTACCTCACAAGTCAATAAAGCTCTTCAGGCTTTTGTTAGCCAATTACCTGCTGCACCACCCACACCCACTCCAAATAACAACACTCTGGAGAACCCTCGTTCCGGGCTCGTTAATTTAGGTAGTGGTGGAACCCCCAGCGAATCACAGGAGGGAGAACCAGGTAACTTAGTTAATTCTGATTTACAAAATTTAGTACTAACATTGCAGAAACAGCTCAAGGAGCAAAGTGATCGCATAGAGCAAATACCCGGGGTGCCACCTATGATCAAAGGGGTAGATATGGATAAATATTCACAACAACCCTGGAAGCTAAGTGTTGCTCCTCTTCCAATCCCAAAGAAATTCAAAATGCCTGATATACCAAAATACGATGGAACAACAGACCCACGAGACCACGTGACTGCATTCACAACAGGCGTAAAAGGCAACGATTTGACTAAGCAGGAGATTGAATCAGTATTAGTCAAGAAATTTGGTGAAACACTCACTAAGGGTGCACTAACACGGTATTCTCTTTTACCCGAAAATTCTATAAATTCTTTTGCTGAGCTTGCAGATTTTTTCATCAAAGCACACTCGGGAGCTCAAAAAGTTAAAAAAAGAATGGAAGATATTTTTAAAATTAAACGAGGGGACTCAGAATTGCTTAGGGAATTTGTGGACACATTCCAGCGTGAAAGAATGACATTGCCACGTGTACCAGATAACTGGGCAGCTATAGCTTTCACAAGCAATTTGAATGAGAAAAGCTCAGAAGCTATGAGGCGACTCAAGGAAAGCCTTCGTGAATTCCTAGCTACAACATGGAATGACGTTTACAACAGATATAGCACAAAGTTGAGGATTGAAGAAGATATTATTTCACGACATCAAAAAGAAGAAAAGGTAAGCTCAAGACGGGCGAAAAACAAAAAAAGGTCCGGTAAAAATAGGTACGAGCCATACATGGGACCTGCGGGAAGAGACTCACGGTCAAAACAGGTCAATCAAATGTACGATCACAGATCGAGGAATAGAGAGTCAGGCTCATCATCTAGATTTGGGAATGACCGAAGCACACGTGAATCACGAGATGATGATAGAGGTCTAAAGGCAAGGTTTGGCGGTTATAATTTCAATGTGATCACTTTTGAACTCGTGGCTGTTTTAAGAAGCATGGGAGATAAGGTTCGATGGCCGAAAGAGATGAGATCGAATCCAAACAGGCGCAACCCTGATCATTGGTGCGAGTTTCACAATGACCACGGGCATAAAACGGCAGACTGCAGATTTTTACAAAGTGAAGTTGATCATTTACTGAAACAAGGATATCTTACTGAGTTGTTCAGTGAGAAGGGAAAGCAAGCTTACATGAAGAACGGGCAGGAGCCTCCAAAACCACCTTCTCCCAAAAGAACTGTCAACGTTATAACTAGGGGTGAAGATATCAATGGCGTATCATATACTGCAGCTAACAAGATTTCCAAAGTAACAATTACCCACGGGAAGCGGCTGCGACATGTCTTGGAGGAAGAAAATATTACGTTCGATGATGCAGATGCCGAGGGTCTATTAACTCCACATAACGACGCACTGGTAATATCTTTACTTGTACATGACACTAACATGAAACGAGTTTTAATTGATCCAGGTAGTTCCTTGAACATTATTTTGGTACGAGTACTACGCGAGATGCAAGCAGAAGATAAATTGGTACCAAAAGCGCATACTTTGTCAGGATTTGACAATTCCAGTGTTGTAACGAAAGGGGAGGTGATGCTTACTACATTCGCAGAAGGCGTTGTCAAAGACACAAAATTTCAGGTAGTGGAAATGGAAATGGCTTACAACATAATTCTTGGGAGGCCATGGATCCATGACATGGACGCTGTTCCATCAACCTTGCATCAAGTCATTAAATTTCCAGCGCCATGGGGAATATGTCAAGTCAGGGGAGACCAAAACAGACATCCGGGAGCATCAACTCCGTGGCGAATTTAAGTGCGAAGGGTGAAGAGAAATAGCAATTACAGAATACAGTTGAGGATAACATAACATCAACCTCAACTGAACAAGGGCAAACAGATGTGGATTCAAGGCCCAATTTCATTCAAGAACCAGAAGAAAATGAAAACATCAAAACGACGATAGAAGAGCTGGAGGCAGTGGTTTTGTTTATACACTGGCCAGAAAGAAAAGTGTATATAGGAGCCAATCTCAGCCCGGATATGAAACGTAAGTTGATTGAAATTTTAAAAGCTAATGCAGATTGTTTTGCTTGGTCCCATTCTGATATGACAGGTATACCACCGGAGGTAATGACTCATAAGTTGAATGAAGACCCATCTCATCCACCTATCAAACAAAAGAAAAGAAAGCAGGGCACTTTCAAAAATCAAGTGATTCAGGATGAGGTGCACAAATTGTTAAAAAATGGGTCTATTCGCAAGGTAAAGTATCCTGAGTGGCTAGCCAACACTGTTGTGGTACCTAAAAAGAACGGTAAATGGCGAGTATGTGTAGACTATACAGATCTTAACAAAGCTTGTCCTAAAGACTCTTTTCCATTACCTCATATAGATCAACTAATTGATGCTACTGCAGGGCATGAGTTGTTAAGTTTTTTAGATGCATATTCAGGTTATAATCAGATTAAAATGGATCCGAGAGATGAAGAAAAAACTTCATTCATAACAGACAGGGGGACTTACTGTTATAAAGTAATGCCTTTTGGTCTAAAGAATGCAGGAGCAACGTATCAGATGTTGGTTACCAAAATGTTTCAAGAGCATTTGGGAAAAACTATGGAGGTCTATATAGATGATATGCTCGTTAAAACTCAGCATTCAGGAGACCATATATCGCATCTGTCTGAAACGTTTAAAATTTTGCGGAAATTTAATATGAAGTTAAATCCCGAAAAATGTGCATTTGGTGTTGCATCAGGTAAGTTCTTAGGTTTTCTTGTTTCTAATCGTGGTATTGAAGTGAATCCTGCACAGATTAAGGACATTGAAGAAATCCCTGATATACTTTCGAGCAAGAAAGAAGTTCAAAGATTAACAGGGAGGATTGCAGCCTTGGGAAGATTCATTTCTAAATCATCGAGAAGTGCTTTAAATTCTTCTCAGCCATTAAGAAGCAAGATCATTTTGAATGGAATGAGGAATATCAACAGGCACTCAGGAATTTGAAAACATACTTATCAAATCCACCTTTGCTAGCAAAACCAAAGGCTGGGGAAAGACTACTCATTTACCTTGCTGTTTCAGAAGTAGCGGTAAGTGCTGTTTTGGTTCGAGAAGAACAAGGTAAACAATCCCCTATTTATTATGTTAGTAA
>NC_031994.1:86801940-86803703 GCF_001879085.1 Nicotiana attenuata | reverse complement strand
GAAGAAACGACAAAAATCAAGAATGACTGGGTCAATAGCTGGTTTGAACCCTAAGGTGAAAGGGTATGTATAAACAAAAGAAAACCCCATCAAGTAAGAAATGATTCTCTGATTTGGGTTAGGAATAATAATAGGAAAGTCATCACTTCAATGGTAATCTTTGCGAACTACAGGAGCCAAAATTTCTGTAATCTGAATGGGAAAAACATCAGCACGATCTAAAGTAGAAACCTGATTCCTAAGAGATTCCTTGTCATGATAAAAAGATAATTCCGTAGGGACTATCTCTTCTACTAAAGGTTCACGTAATGGTTCAAAAGGTTCTTTACCCCTAGAGGAAGATTTTTGAGAAAGGGAACCTCTGGTTCTAGAAGAAGGACCAGAACTAGGAGATAAAACAGAAGAGCCTCGTGCAGATCCCGAACTACGGTGCCTACCTCCCCTTCTGCCTCTACTAGGAGCACTAGGGAAGGTATCAACAATGGAAGCCCTTCTAGGGTTAGGGTTCGATGAAGACATAATGAAAAAGGATGATACAAGGAAGAAACAAACAGAGATTTGAGAAATAAAGTGTTCAGTAAACTTTATGAGGTAAAGACAAAGAAAGAAGTTATATTTATACTGATGAGCAACCGTCAAAGGAAAAAGTGCAATGATGGAAGGACCATAATAATGATAACTGACACTTCGTAAACAGGGAAGCCGAAAAGAAAACCTAAAAAAGTGCTGCAAAATTGCAGAACCAATAGGAAGGTGACACGTGTGAAACGCATTAAATGAAAGTGACAATTGAAGCGTCAATTCTGTCACAATATTAATGGTGATAAAAATTCCCGTTTTAATGAAATCCACTTCCCAAATATTCAATTGATGAATAAATGGCAAGGGGGGGGGGGGGACTATCTGTATTGGGAAAATTGAGTTTACATATTAAAGTAGTATGGAGATGACGTGTCGTGACACGTAGACTGGTCAAATGGTCAAAGAATTTCAACTAGCCAAGAGGCAAGAGTAGCAATGGATGCGAGCAAAGGCACGGGCAGACATTCAAAGGATTTGGTGCTCGTACCTATTCAAGACATATAAATTCAAGAATCAAGAAGAATCAAGAGAATGAATTTGACAACACATGAGAGTCCAAATACAGTATTTAATAAGCCTTAAATGCTAAAAACGTTATAGAGTCTGTTTTGAATATAATGATTATGTAACGTAGCATTCAATGTCATTAATTGCCCATAATGGCCTTATTATGACAAAGGCAAGACATATATCTCAAAAATAACTATAAAAAGGAGAGGGCTGAACAATTGTAGGGACACAAAAGATCATCTGGATACACTTTGGTTTACTTGTTTTATTCAATTATATTCTGGCTATCCAAATTACTTTCTTTTATACATTCTTGCGATTATCAGTAACCCGTGTTCTTCTAAATTATAGCTTTAGTCAAAATTCTATTTTTTGGTTAAACAGTAACCCAGGTGATATGATTTATATCTATTCTCAAATAATTTTTTTTATTTATTTGACTTTATTTGGCAAAGTTTATCTGGGTAATTTATTGGTTTACAACTTAAATAACGCTAGTAATTAACAACTACTATAAGCTCTCACTAATATATCGATGTTTGCAATCAATGAAGAGATGTTAAGCAACTCGAAACTTAATTAATCATATCTACAGGAAGGCATATATATATATATATATATATATATATATATATATATATATATATTAATAATTTAATATTATTAAACAT